>NC_060125.1:291223481-291529222 GCF_021461395.2 Schistocerca americana
ATAGTACATTTTTCGAAACTCTCAGGAAAGGTAGCGTAAGCTCAAGGAAAAGACCGCCAAAATAGAATATGCACGGAAACTAAGAAGTGAAGATAAGAGTGGAAGATCAGCAACGAAGTGTTCAGATTCTAATGGCTATAACACAGCATTCGTATTTTAGCCCTACTGTTAAATCTGTAGATCGAAGACGATATGACGAAAATAAAAGGTAGTATCAGGAGTGGAATTAAAATTAAGTGTCTAAGGAGATCTGTGATAAGATTCGCTGAGGATACTGCTTTCCTCTGTGAAAGAGAGGTTTGGTTGCGGGAACTAGTGAATGGAATGAAACAATTAATGAGTACACATCATGAACTGAGATTGGTGCCTTGGAAGCAAAATAACGGACAATAATGGACAAAGCAAGAACGTTACAAGCAGACTGTCTCAGGCAAAGGGGACATTCCTGGCCAAAAGAAAGCCACAACTATCAAACATTGGCCGTAATGTGAGGAAAAACGTTCTGAAAAGATGTGTTTGAAGCATACCACAGTATGGAAGTGAATCACAGATTGCGGAAAAACCAGAAGAGAATAGAACTGAAGTGACTGAGACGTGGTGGTATAGAAAGATGTAGAAAGGCAAGTGGACTGGTAAGAAAAGTAATGACGAGGAACAGATAGCAAACATTGAAAAGAAGAAGAGACTAGATTACAGATAATGTGTTAGGACACCAAGGAATAACTTTTGTGCCTTCTTGAGGGAACTGTATGGGAAGACAGGCATTGGAATACATCCAACGAATGATTGAGGACTTTAGGTGCAAGTGCTACTCTGAGATGAAGGAGCTGGCAAAGGACAGGAAATCGTGGCTACAACGCCAAATGAAATAACGTTGATGACCTCACCTCCGCCCTCCCCCTCCCTCTCTCGCCCAAGAAAAGCTCGTTAGATGATGAAAAGAGAGAATGTATGAAGAGTTGACATAAATTGTTCAGATAGTTAAGAGATAAATATGGCTGTAAGAAGAGCAGGAAAGACAGTAGTAGAACATGATCTGGCGCAAAAGGTATGGAAGTGGAAGCCATAAGGGAGAATTGTATGCAGAGCACAATTTCATGATTGCTGCAGCTCACGCAAAATACAGTGGCCGATGGACAGAAACGTATTTTCCCCTTGAGCTCTGGACGCGTCCAACTCATTGTTCTGAAGGGAAGGCTGCATTAGTTTGCTGTCACCTGCCGAGCCGTGCACTTCGAACATTCTCGTTGCTACCTGACTGTAATCTTTTCGAACAATAGGTGCGGGCTCAATTCTTCACATTCTGTCATGTGTGATTACGTGCATTCCATTTAGATTTATGTCGTAATAAGCATAGTAGGATTCATAAATCTCATTAAAATTTTTGCTAAGAGGGTTGCAGGAACCACTGGCTATTCCAGTTGCACAATGAAAAGAGGAAAGGAGCATAAGAGAAACATAGCTACAAGAACTTTCCAATGAGTCAGTCGTTCAGTAAAGACAAGGAGGAAGAGGAAGAAAATGTATTTCAAAAAAAAAATGGTTCAAATGGCTCTGAGCACTATCGGACTCAACTGCTGTGGTCATAAGTCCCCTAGAACTTAGAACTACTTAAACCTAACTAACCTAAGGACAGCACACAACACCCAGCCATCACGAGACAGAGAAAATCCCTGACCCCGCCGGGAATCGAACCCGGGAACCCGGGCGTGGGAAGCGAGAACGCTACCGCACGATCACGAGATGCGGGCAAAAGTATTTCGGTAATACTGATGAACAGGTTGCCAATGACTGGTACACAATTTCCACAAGCGATTTATCTTTATATTGTCAGTGTTGTAGTAAATGGTATCGTTCGCTACTCTACACATATTAGATTTTTTTATTTTTAATTTTTATTATTGGAGCAGTTTCCTTCAGGCAGTTGTCTGACAGTCACAAGCTTCCACAATGAAATTTCACTCTGCAGCGGAGTGTGAAGTGATAGGAAACTTCCTGGCAAATTAAAACTGTGTGCCAGACCGAGACTCGAACTCGGGACCTTTGACTTTCGCTGGCAAATGCTCTATCAGCTGAACTATCCAACCGCGACACAGCTCTGATTCCGCCAGCACCTCGTCTCCTACTTTCCAAACTTCACAAGAGCTCTCCTGAGAAACCTTGCAGAACTAGCACTCCTGGAAGAAGGGATATGCGCTGTGAGGTTGTGAGTCGTGCTTGGATAGCTCAGTCGGTAGAGCACTTGGTCAAGGAAGGCAAAGGTCCCGAGTTCGAATCTCGGTCTAGCACGCAGTTTTAATCTGCCAGAAAGTTTCAACTCACTAGCTGTAACTTATATGTTACGGGAGGTAAATATTTGTGCATAGCCTCCCCTACAACGCAGTGAACGTCCAGGCCAGAACCCACACCACAGCCATTGTCCCCTCCCCTACCGTGTCGTCTAATAGGTACGGGCCAATTTATTCTGTGCGCTCCCTGACACATGGTTTAAGAATCACGACAGCCGTTGCATACATGGAGTAATCCTAGAGACACCGGAACATTTCAAATAGACTACGTAGTGGTAAGACAGATATTTGGAAATCAGATTTTAAACTGCTAAATTTTTCCGGGGACAACTGTCAGAACAAATTGTAGAAGTAGTAAATTTAGATGGCCAGGGACATATTGAAAGAACCAGAAGTTATTGAGTGTTTCAAATAAAGCAATGGGTAGTGAGTGACTAAAAAGTCGGGGAGGGGAGAGAATTCAAAAGATGACGAATGGGAAACTTGATGGATTAAATAGGGACGGCAACAAAGATCAAACAGGCAAAAAGACAAGACCCAATAAAAATCCCTCAATCGTGTAAGAAAGACTGAATTTAACTGACGAATGGAGCAAGTAGAAAAATGCACCAAATGAAGCAGGAAAAAGGGAAATGAGTTGTTTCAAAATGAGATTTAAAGAAAAAGCAGAATGGCGCAACAGGAATAGTTAGGGAATAAATGTAAAGCTGTAGAACCATGCACGACCAGTAGAAAATTAGATGCTACCTAAGGGAAATGAAAGAGGCCTTTGGAGAAAAGAAGGGCAACAGTATGAATACTAATGTTTCAGACGACAAGACGGTACTAAGAAACGAAGGGAAAGCTGAAAGGAGGAAGGCTATACAGGAGAAACAGATTGATAGTCAAAGGTTTAGAACGGCTATAATATACAGAGAGGAGATTTGAAATACGATACTGCCAGAAGAAGCTGACAGAGCACGGAAAGACCTAGTGAAACTAGGCACCTGGAGTACATAACGCTCCCACAGAATTGTTGACAGCCTTGGAAGAACATACCATGACGAAACTATTTCATCTGATATGCAAGGTATGTGAGACAGGCGAAATACCATCAGATTTGAATAAGATTCTATAAGACAGATGAAGGTGGGTGTGAATACTACCGAACAGTCAGTGTAATAACCAGAGGTTGCATAATACTACTGCGAAATATTTACGGAAGAATGGAGAAACCCGAAGAAGCTAACGTCGAGGTAGACGTGCGTGAGTTCTCGAGAAGCACAGAAGCATACAGTGCAATAGTGACCTTACGACTTATCTTAGAACATAGGCTGAATAAAGGCACCCATACGGTTACAGCATTTTTGGAGAACGTTTTCGACGAAGTTGATTGGAATATACTCTCTGAAACCCTGATGGTAGAAGGGACAATATTGAGGAAGCGAAAGGGTATCTGTAACTTGTGTAGAAGCCAGACAGCAGTTGTATGACTTGAAGGGTATGAAAGGGAAGCCTTAATTGCGAAGTGAGTGAGACAGGTTTGCAGCCTATCCACGCTTCTATTCCATCTGTATAAAGAGTTGTAAAGGAAACAAAAGATAATTTGGAAACGGATAGATAGTTCAGGGAGCAGAAAAAAAACTGGAGTTTGCCGATGATATGGCAACTGAAACAGGGACGGCAAAGGGCATGGAAGATAAGTTCAACGGAGTGGATGAAAAGATATTATAAGATGAACATCAAGAAAAGTAAAATAAGAATAATTAAATGTAATAGAATTAAATCAAATAGTGTAGAGAGAACGCCAACAAAGGTAAAATAAGATTAATGAAATGTAATAGAATTAAATCAAATAATGTAGAGAATGGATAACTAAAGATAGTAGATTAGTTTTGTTATTTGGACAGCAAAATAAGCGAAGCCGGATGAAGTACCGAGAATGTAAAATGAATCTGGCAATAGCGAGGAAAGCCTTTCTGATCGACAGAATTTACTATCGTCGCTGAAATAACCGTAAAGAAGTCTTTTCTGAAACTATATGCTTAGAGTATAGCCCTGTACAGAAGTGAAACATGGACAATAAAAACTTCAGATAAGAAAAGAACAGCTTTGGAAATGTGGTGCTGCAGGAGAATGCTGCTGATTTGATAGTAAATAGGATAACTAATGAGGCACTACCAAATCAAGTAGGAGAGAATAGAAATATATGCCACTGGTTAACTAAAAAAAGGGATCGGTCGGTAAAACACATCTTCAGGCATCAAGGGATCGATATTTTTGTAATGGATGGAATTGTGGGGAGAAAAAATAGTTGAAGAAGACCAAGACATGACTGGAGTAAACAGGTTCAAATGGATGTGGGCTGCAGTAGTTATGCAGAGGTGAAGTGGTCTGCACAGTATAGTGTGGAGAGGTGCGCCAAACCAGACTTCCGACTGAAGATCACTACAACATGAATAAAAATGTAAACCTAGTCATTCAGCAGCTATAATGGATGGAGAATTCCCGTATGGTGTCATGTATTTTATGACATGCGGTCGTCGACTGCAGATCTTAGTTGAAACTACGTAAAACATTATGCACGTATGTCTCTTAAACCGGGTTATTCGTGAAACGCCAGAACGATATTGTTAGTCAGACCGCAACGATTGGAAGTAATATCAAGAAAGCGTTTTTTTAAAAATTGTTGCAGACAAGTGCTTTTAGTGATATATTTAGTAACACCTTTTTTAGGTCGTTTTAGTGTCTATTTGTCTGTTCGGCACCAGTTCTGCAATTGTTTTTAAACTAACTTCCTGGTGAGCTAGAGGCTTAAAATTTTCAACATAGCTCATAACTAGATGGCTATACAATATTAAACAGTTTTCTTGTCTGAAGTGTGTCGGAGGGTTATATTGTGTAGCACTCTTCCTCCCGTTTTCCGTTCCATTCGCGATTGTTCACGTTAAGAGTGATTGCTGGTAGGTCTTTGTGTGAGTTCGAAACTCCCTCACTTTTGCCCCCATGACCTTTGTGATACATGCGTAGGAGGAAGAAATATACTCATTAACTCGGTTAAAGGGGAACTGAAATGAAGCTAAAATTTACCACATGTCTCTGTTGTAATCTCATCGAAATGTTTGAAATCGACTGAAACATTTCACACTCACAATACTAACAAGAAGAAAATAACGAAGTAGATAATTTTTTTTAATATAACACGTTTTTAAAACGGACTAAAAAGCATAAAATCATTTATCCTAGCACCATACAGATTCATAAGCCTTTACAGATAGTCCTGAAAATTAGTGCTTCTGAATTTCTAATAGCTACGTGAATACCCGTGAAATTTAAAGCAAAAAAATTGAGGGCGTGCAGTATTTAATAGTGCGGAGTGTAGTGAGTAGCTGTCTTTGTAAAAAATCACGCAACAGTTCATATCATTCGCAGTGCAACAAAATTATTATCAGTGCTTATGTGAAGTATCAGTTTTCTACTGCCTGCATCTCGCGTTTTCCGTTTCAAATTTTACATGCACTGTTACAGCTATTAGAAAACTACAAGCACAATTGCAAGCACAATTATTTTTCAGGGGTATCTGTATGGGGTTAGAAATCTGTAAGAGACAAGGAGAAATTATTTTATACTTTTTAGTCTTTTTATAGACGTACCCGCCAGTGTAGCCGAGAGCGCTAATGCGCTGCTTCCTGGACTCGGGTAGGCGCGCCGGCCCCAGATCGAATCCGCCTGGCGGATTAACGACGAGGTCCGGTATGCCGGCCAGCCTGGATGTGGTTTTTAGGCGGTTTTCCACATCCTACTAGGTGACTACTGGGATGGTCCCCACGTTCCGCCTCAGTTACACGACCCGCAGACACATGAAAACGTTTGCACTATTTCAAGGCTTACACAAGATGCAGACAGCTGAAGTACACTAATTCCGTCCCTGGGGGGGTTCAGGGTGGCGATAGGAAGGGCATCCGGCCACCCTCTGTAACCAACACCGGCAATTCCATAGTAAAAAGGCTGACCCCGCGTTGAAGCGGGACAAAGGCCCCAAGAAAAAGAAAAATAAGTCTGTTTAAAGACACGTTGCATTAAAAAGCTGGCATTTAAATAATTCTTTATTTTTACAGCGACTATCTCCGCTGAGAGCTGACAAATTGTACTTACAAAAGGTTCTATATTTTTTGCTAGCATGCTGTCGATGACTTTGTTGTAGTGGTCGATTCCCTCTTGATTGATCTGGTTGGCATAACCTGTAGGTAGGATTCTGGACCACGCTATGGATATCCGGTACATGGTCGACTGAAAAGTGAGAAAACGCATATCACACTAATTTTAATTCCTGTGGGAGCTAGGTTGCAAAACTATTTTACATTTATATGGACAAAACCTATTCTAAAATAATGTCACCTACTCATGTTGGTAGACTACGTCTTATTCCTGCTTTCTGATTCTTAACCACGACATACTTCAATTATAGTTAAACAAAAAGTGGACATGGGAACACAGAATGCAAATAAAAGGCACGTTGTGAACGACCAGTCCGTTTGACAGGAGAACATTGATACGAGAGAACGTGGAACGAAATTATAATGAAAATGTGCTTCTTCTGTGTTACTGCAAGTTCTTGAAGCATACATCATTTTGCATTATTTAGTTTTTTGTACTTCTAGTTACAAAGCTACATTAGATTTTCAGTCTGATTTGTCTGTGTTGTGTACAAGAGAACTCTTACAAAAACTTTTGAAGTGATGTTTATCATTTGTGAATTTCTATCGAATCATTCACTATTCCGCACTATACATGTTTCCATTATCCAATACCTAAAGAACGAGATACGTTACACACGACAAATTTACGTGCAGTGTTATAGTGTGCTGGTATTACTTTACTTAAAACGCATAAAAATATAGAATAAAGCTCAAAATTTTATATTTTAATTTAGTGATGTGAATGTTCGACACAATATGGCAACGATAATGGAAAATCAGGCTCGAAACTAAAACTGTCTGACAAAAATCTAGACTGAAATTCTTAGTTGTAGAAGATAAATTTACAGCAATAGACTCTTGAGAGAAAATTCTTAATCAATGAGGTACAAAGTAGGAAGAGAGTCAAACAAAAACGTTAATTGGTAGACCATGGAAGCACAATAGAAACAGTTAAAGGAATCAACACCCAAAGGTGATAAAACGTTAACTGGTAGCTTCCGCAGAAGAAAATTTACTATGTAACAATAGCTTGACACACACATTACATTACAACTCAATATGAACCGTAGGCTCTGAAGGGAGGCTGTATAAATAAACTTTGTAGTGTTACAGTGAAACAGAATATAGAAGAAAAAACTGCGATTCTATTCGGCGATCATTCTTACCCCCATGTCTGAAACAATGTCGGTATCCTCCGGGTACTTGTGGTAGGAGTCATCAGTAATGTCTGCATTTGATCCATCAGTTGTGAAGTTTGGTTGTGTATGCAGCAGGCGATCCCAGATGTTTTCTCCCTTTCCTGTAAGGACAATGCAAACCAAACCGCTGTACACACAAATAGTATCTTGCATTCTCCCTCAAACAAATATCACTATTCACGAAGTCCCAACACAATGTAGGAGCAAAGACCAGTAAATCAGATTACAAAATTTTATTTTTTCAGTTTTCATTACAGTTCAGTTCAAACATTTTTATTTGTGTGACTAGTATCGCACTACATCGTCCATTCTCAAACCGTAGCCTTCATTGTAAGTGTTAACATACATTTGTACCAGTGTACACATATACAATAGCCACAACTGGTATTTTGACGTGTATGGAATAGTAATGATTATTCAAGATCCAGTAACTTCACAAAGACAAGAGGTACTGAACGTACTTCCATACGGTTACAACATGGATCTTGAGTAGACAACGTACTTTTGGAGAGAGCTTTCTATACTTGTCATTGTGATGATACTGGATCCTGAATAAACGTCACTAGGCCATACCTGTAAAAATATCTGTTGGTGCTGTTGTGCATTTGCACACTTGTGGAAATGTATGTAACCATTTACAACGAGCCGGCTGAAGTGGCCGAGCGGTTCTATGCGCTACAGTCTGGAACCGCGCGACTGCTACGGTCGTAGGTTCGAATCCTGCCTCGGGCATGGATGTGTGTGATGTCCTTGGGTTTAAGTAGTTCTAAGTTCTAGGGGACTGATGTCCTCAGAAGTTAAGTCCCATAGTGCTCACAGCCATTTACAACGAACACTGTGGATTGAGATTGGACAATGTAGTCCGAAACTAGTCATCATAAATAAACATTTTTGAATGTAACTATGAGAGAAATTGAAAAAATAAAAATTAAAAATAAAAAGTAAAATTTAAAAAAAATTCTCTATGACTAGTGTTTGTTAAAAAGCTATATTTGGTGCGCCTTATTCCACCTAAGAATTTATTCCCACAACACGGCAACGTTTCGGAACTTAATCTCACTGGTTCTCCAAGCAAAAACTATATACACTTGACATGAATCTGTAAATAACGAATGATATACGGCGTGTCCCAAAAAACACCAACAAACGTTACGGACAGGTTCCTTACACCAAAACAAGAAATTAATCTCTAGTAAACAAGAGCTCTGACGCTCATATCTTAAGAGATGAGAGAACATGTTCACCTTCGATGCTATGAAACACATCTCATGTACTGCCAGCTCTTTTCTTTTCATACTTTGGGAAGAGTTAGTATGGATAAAAAAATGTGTTCAGTAAACATGGGCTCTGAAATGCGTACTTTAAGAGCTATCAGTACTTGTTTGATAGAAGAGAAACAAGTGCTCATATTTCTTAAAGTATGCAACTTAGAGTCCATGTTTACTTGAATTTATTTTCTCGTTTTGATCAATACTTTCTCCTCTCAAAATATGGGAAGCAAAGACCTTGGTGTAGAAGCGATATGTTTCATAATATCGTATATGGACAAAGTGCTCATACCTCGCTACGGTCGCAGGTTCGAATCCTGCCTCGGGCATGGATGTTTGTGATGTCCTTAGGTTAGTTAGGTTTAACTAGTTCTAAGTTCTAGGGGACTAATGACCTCAGCAGTTGAGTCCCATAGTGCTCAGAGCCATTTGAACCATTTTTTTGCTCATACCTCTTAAGGTATGAATTTTAGAGTCCATCTATACTAGCCGTTTTTGCTTATTTTTGTATAAGGAACCTTTCCTTAAAGTATGTCGGTGATTTTTTAGATACCCCGTGTAAGTATTAGTTAGGCACTTGATGATTTCAACGCGATTTGCCAATGAATATTAGTATGTAAATGCGACAGAATTGGAGAAAGTGCTGTTTTAAAAAGAAATGTTATTGATTATGGTTCACTTAGGAATAAATCAATAGAAACATAAAGAGAAATGGATGCGGCAAAAATTTGAATAGTTAAAAAAAAAACAGTGGTTATCGGGAAGATAGATTCAGCATATAAAATTCAAAACAACTTTTGGTGGAATTAAAAGCAATGGTGTCAACATAAAGAGTGCAAAGGAATTCCACTGTTAATTGCAAAAGAGAGAGCGGATGGGTGAAAGGAATATACATTGAAGATCTCTTCAGTAGAGAGAAACATTAATGTTAGAGACAGACAAATGCCAGAACTATTGCATAACGGCTCATGCAGACAAGTTTTTTTTTTACAAGAATAGTACATAGAAGAAGGGAAAGATATTCAGCATATGTTAAGTGATGATAAACTTCCCTTTATGGAAGGTAAAATCATTTGAGAAGCAGTTCTGACGTAGCGCTTGATAATCGAGGCAAAGCTTACGGAAAATGGAATACCTTTACAGGATTTATCAACACAGAAAAATAATCATTTTATAAATTTCGCAACACAGTCGCAGACTAGGGGACTGATGACCTCAGATGTTAAGTCCCATAGTGCTCAGAGCCATTTGAATCATTTGAACCGTCTCTAATAAGCTACTCGTTGACGGGACGTTTAGCTCAAATTTTCCTTCTTTACTTCCATAATGGACAAATTTAAATTCATTTCTTTTCCTGTACATTTTTGTATTTTCTTCTTTGGTCGTTGGATTTAAGTATTTCTTCTGCCACACAAAAATTCTTCGCAGTTACGTTTCTTGCACTTGTGTTTATCTGATCAACATCTGTAATTATCCAGTTTTAGGTATACGTGTTCCTCTTCAGCTAAAGTGCCTACTACAGTCTTTACTCTCGCAGTGTCTACGACTCTGAGACATTCAAGCGTGCATAATCATTCCTCAATAATTTATTACTACCATGTCTTCTACATTGTTTCTTCCTGACGATCCTCTTAAACTGCAATTTTCTCATTATTATAGTTCACTTGAGATCCGAGTATATACCTGCTCCTGGCTACACTACACAATTCAATATATGATTTCGGAATTTGCGTCTCGTCATAATGCAATCCAGCTGGAATAGTTCCGTGTCTCCCATCCTTTTTCCAAATATTTCTCCTCCTATTATGACTCCTAAACATAAGACACATGCTAACACTAAATCGGTCACTGTATCTGTGATTGATATTGCCGGAGTTGGGGGGTACTACATGTAAGTTTAACAACATACAACGTGGATTAAGTGCAGTGCCAAAGTGACCAGTCTATTTGTGAATAACGTTGGATAGTTTGAACGTTAATAGACGTTCCTGTTTTTTGAGTCATCAGTCTTCTGATCGGTTTGATGCGGCCCGCCACGAATTCCACACCTGTGCTAACCTCTTCATCTCAGAGTAGCACTTGCGACCTATGTCTCCAATTATTTGCTAGATATATTTCAGTCTCTGTCTTCCTCTACGGTTTTTACCCTCTGCAGCTCCCTCTAGTACCTTGGAAGTTATTCCTTGATGTCTTAACAAATGGCCTATCATCCTGACCCTTCTTTTTGTCAGTCTTGTCCACATACTCCTTTCCTCTCCGATTTGTCCAAAACCTCTTCATTCTTTACGTTATCAGTCCACCTAATTTTAAACATTCGTCTGTAGCACCACATCTCAAATGCTTCGATTCTTTTCTGTTCCTGTTTTCTCACAGTCCATGTTTCACTACCATACAATGCTGTGCTCCAAACAAACATTCTCAGAAATTTCTTCCTCAAATTAAGGCCAATGTTTGAGCTATTAGACTTCTCTTGGCCAGGAATGCCCTTTTCACCAGCGCTATTCTGCTTTTGATGTTCTCCTTGCTCCTTGCTTCGTTGTTTACTTTGCTGTCTACGTAGCAGAATTTCTTAGTTCATCTACTTCGTGACCATAAATCCTCGTCCGCAGCTCGTGGTCGTGCGGTAGCGTTCTCGCTTCCCACGCCCGGGTTCCCGGGTTCGATTCCCGGCGGGGTCAGGGATTTTCTCTGCCTCGTGATGACTGGGTGTTGTGTGATGTCCTTAGGTTAGTTAGGTTTAAGTAGTTCTAAGTTCTAGGGGACTGATGACCATAGATGTTAAGTCCCATAGTGCTCAGAGCCATTTGAGCCATAAATCCTGATGTTAAGTTTCTGGCCGTTCTCATTTCTGCTACTTCTCATAACTTCCTTATTTCTTCGCTTTACGCTCAATCCATATTTTGTATTCATTAGACTGTTCATCCCATTCAGAAGATCATGTAATTCTCCATAATTTTCACTAAGGATAGTAAAGTTATCAGTAAATCGCATCATTGATATCCTTTCACCTTGAATTTTAATTCCATTCCTGAACCTTCCTTTTATTTCCATTATTGTTTCTTCGATGTATAGATTGAACAGTAGTGGTGAAAGACTACATCCCTGTCTTACACCCTTTTCCATCCGAGCACTGTGTTCTTTGTTTTCCACTATTATTATTCCTTCTTGGGTCTTGTACGTATTGTGTATCACTTGTCTCTCTCTCTACATCCCTATTTTCCCCCAGAATTTCGAACATTTTGCACCATTTGAGATTGTCGAACGCATTTTCCAGGTCGACACATCCTATGGATCTGTGCTGATTTTCTTAGAGTCTTACTTCAATTATCAACCGCAACGCCAGAATTGTCCCTATAGTGCCTTTACCTTTCCTAATGCCAAACTGATCGTCATCTAAGACATCCTCAGTTTTCTTTTCCATTCTTCTGTATATTATTCTTGTCAGCAACTTGGATGCATGAACTGTTTAGCTGATTGTGCAATAATTCTCGCACTTGTCAGCTCTTGCAGTCTTCGGAATTGCTGGACGATATTTTTCCGAAAGGCGGATGGTATATCGCCAGACTCATACATTCTACGCGCTAATATGAATAGTCGTTTTGTTGCCACTTCCCACAATGATTTTAGAAATTCTGATGGAATATTGCCTAGTCTTTCTACCTTATTTGATCTTAAGTCTTCAAAGTTTTAAATTCTGATTCTAATACTGGATCCTAATAGGCATAGGAACAGGGAAATTAGAGTAATTGGGTGAGCTGCTGGCGCTAAATCTTCCTCTGAATCTGAGAGTCATACTAGATGAATAGTCAATGTAATCTGTACGGCTCTCAAGCAGGTACGAGGGCCTGCCCAAAAGTAATGACTTCGAATTTATTCTGGGAAAACCCAGAACACTTTTTATAAAAACAGTTTATTAACAATTTACGTCTTTGTTTCTCATATCTACATACTTATTTCTGAGCATAGTCACCTTGGTGACGAACATATTTCTCCCAACGAGAGACCAGATTGTTGATACCGTCATGAAGAATGTTTGAATTCATTGATGGAGCCACAACCTGACTTCTGCTTGCACCGCCTCATCACTATCAAAGTGAACTCCTCGAAGGTGTTGTTTATGTTTCGTCAACAGATAAAAATAGGATGAAGCCAGGTTGGGATTGCATGGAGGATGATCCACTACAGTAAACCCAAGGCGTCGGGTTGTTGCAAATGTCGCAGCGCTCGTGTGTGATCGGGCATTGTCATGCTGGAGAAGAAAGGGGTTCCTTGTTTGGACGAACTTTTCTAAGGTAAGAAACTCGACTACAGCACACTGTTTCTCACTCATGGAGATAGTTACGTTACATATCGCCATGTTACACGCTACAATTCGAAGCCATCTGGTTGCGGAGAGTCGCGTGAACGAAGCGAAAAAGTCGACTGGGTAATATGCATGGCAGGTAACAGCTCAACCGGTACCGAGAGTAGAATAAAAAATTTTGGGGCATTATTTTTTAGCATGCTCTCGTATATTGCTGATAAGCCTGCAAAAACATCTCTAAAATTTGAATGCTCTGGTAACGGGGCACTAGCTACACAACGCAAGAAAATTGAGAAAACAGAAGATATTGTAACAAACGATTTGGTTGGAATAGGTAACTTTTTCCTTTAATGGAGGTTGTCACCCAAACAGTAAACGTATAAACATGGTACCTTGAACTTCTTTGAAGAGTATCTCATTAATACATTAAAATTCCAAAGCATCGGGGACGAAACAAATACAGTTTTGATTGCAGGGGAAATAATATTTCTTTTGTTGTGTTTCGGCCTTCTGCGGCATTGTCAGGAAATTTTAATATACTGGAATATTTTGATTAGTCATATTTCTGGGGACCATGTGCGTACGTTAAACAAAGACATTTGCTGATGAATCCCCAGAAGGTCGAAACGCGTCAGTAAAAGTATTGTTTCCCCTGCAACCAAGTCTGTTTTTCTTTTGAGATACCAACCACAGCTGCTGTAACAGATACGCCATAGAGTGGGAAGAACCGAAGTATAAAGGAGTTATTTCAGACAGAACGTTAATCTATAAGGAATACCTTACAAAGACAGCAAAACATTGTTCAAGGAATTATGTCATAAAGAAGCTGTACGGAAGCACATGAGGTTCTTCGGCATCTACGCTACGATCAACAGCTTTAGCTTCAGTTTACTCAGTAGCAGAACACTGCTTCCTCGTCAGGCTGACCCACTCTCAGGTTACCAGTTCTAAATCATATACCTCCACAACAACGTCAAAGACAACACGTAGTTCTTAGATGCGTTAGAAACATTGCGAAACATTCAATATCTTCCTTTTCATTCATTCTTTGATAACATAAGTCTTAAACGACCCCACTCTAGAAAAACCATCATTTTCTGAAAATATACGCTTAGAAAATGACACGTTTGGTATTGCGCAATACTGGTAAATAGATAGTATAACTGCAGATCTCAAGAAATTACTATGTATCTCTGAAAAACCGACTGGTTTTGACGTTCCAAGAAAGTCCTGAGTAATTCTTAGGCCAGTGAGAACCAACGATGGTAGATGTGCGGAGGTAAATGTTGGGCTGGTCCCAACGCCTAACTCAGAAAATACGATACACAGACAGTTAAAATACGACAGCACAAGTAACTAAGGTTACACGATACACACCCATGGCATCGCCGACCGCGGTGGACGAGCTGTTCTAGGCGCTTCATTCCGCCACCGCGCTACTGCTACGGTCGCAGGTTCGAATCCTGCGTCGGGCATGGATGTGTGTGCTCTCCTTAGTTTAGTTGGGTTTAAGTAGTTCTAAGTTCTAAGGGACTGATGACCTCAGATGTTAAGTCCCCATAGTGCTCAGAGCCATTTGAACCATTTGAACTCCCACGGCATCTGGGCACAAAATTACAATAGAAAAAGTTTGCCAAGTCATGAAATTAACAGACCCCGTAAGACGAAATGAACCCTCGGAAAGACAGTTTGACAAACAGTAGGGAAGGTACCGTCACAGCTGCAGTACACCTCTGTCAGTATTGCATTTAGAAGTTTCCAAGGACATGGTAGGACGTGTGACACCAGTGCTGCGATCGAGTGCAAAGGTTGTAGAAGATTCCCAAAAGTGTTGGAGCAACTGTTCACATGATAAATACTTTCCGAAAATAATTTATTGTTTGCCACAATCAGACTTATTTCGAAACCTAGTTATCGGTTTCGGCCGCCATATCACCCATCATCAGAGCATTCAGTCCCAGCCATGAGGAAATCTGATGTCATTTGCGCTCTCCATAGTGGTTGGGAGTAACCCACGGCATCTGTTTTATGATCTGTTGATTGCCGATGACGGCCGAGAGTGGTAATAACGTTCTGAAATTGGTATGACTTTTGCGGACAATAAAGTACTATCAAAACAATCACTGTGGGTCTCCAATTCGACTGAACTGTTGCTTTAACAGCATTTTCCGTCATTCATAAACATATCTTGTACACTGTTGTCGTTTAGTTTCTATGTATGTCATTTTCCTATAGATCCCAAGTGCACGTTTGTAGAATCACGGCGTAAATAGAATTTGAGATATAAAGACAGACTGCACTATTATGCAATAAGGAATTATTGGTTAATATTGTGGGAAATCACGCTATATTGAGACGAGTTAGTTTGTTCACTTCGCCTGATTTTCCGAGAAAAAATGTTAGTATGTTTTGATCGCCATAATGAACAAATTTAATAAATTTTAATATGGGGTTAAATAGAATAGGCAACGTGTCACAGCGTTGTAGGGGAGGTCGAGACGAACAATTGGATATAGGACTCTTTCGGTATATCAGACTGGGAAGAGACCTCAAACTACAGCCCATGTGCACCACGTGAAATATTCAACATCCTGTTGCTCACTTACTCCACCGGTTCAATGGGCTGTTTCGTTAAAATTGTTAATTTGAACTTTTTCGTGATGGTAATGAAAGAAAAAATATATTTTTAAACCTTATGGAAAAACTAATTACACATACTTCTTGTTCAAAACTTAAATCCTTCCAAGCACAATAGTTTCGTACCAAGAAGGCCAGACAAGAAAAACGAATAATTGTTAGTACTGTCCTAACAATAAAATGTAGAGAAATTCTAACGCAGAGATTAGTTTCCGTGTTGTAAGATTCTGCTTCCATGTCTTTATATTTTACCTTTTGAAAACAAAGAAGGCTGTGTGCTTCTTCTGTCACGACAAGATTTGTATCTCTTTACTGCGAGCGCGCGCGCGCGCGCGCGCGCGCGTGTGTGTGTATGTGTGTGAGACCATTTTCGTTGGTAATAAATTCCAAGTACCCCTCAAGTAAAAGCATTTTTTTAAAATAATTACTTAATTGGGTAGCCATCCACACTGCATCGGCCTGAATATTCAGCCATTGGAGAAAAAGAATGAAATTACTTAAGATCTTAATTATTATAACGAGAACCAATCCCATCGCTGTTGGCATGTGTTTCCATGACACGGGAAAATCTGTATGTGAAACTTTCGAATTACTCTTATCTTTAAATGTCACATAACTGGAGGACTTTTCCTTTGATGTAATTTACGCTATGGCCGGGCGGAATGGCCGAGTGGTTCTAGGCGCTACAGTCTGGAGCCGCACGACCGCTACGGTCGCAGGTTCGAATCCTGCCTCGGGCATGGATATGTGTGATGTCCTTAGGTTAGTTAGGTTTAAGTAGTTCTAAGTTCTAGGGGACTGATGACCTCAGAAGTTAAGTCCCATAGTGCTCAGAGCCATTTGAACCATTAATTTACGCTAACTTGAAGGCACATTTAATTCAGCTGTTCACATTCATAATATTTTGAGGTGAAATTTACACTACGTCTATTTTTCATTGTATGTTTTTAATATTCAGTGGTGACTTAAGACAAAATGTCGCCCTGCGCCCATGCGCTGTAGCTCACGTAAGACGTGTATATTTCTATTGTCTATTGTCAAACCACAATTTATGAAAGTTGTTTATATTTTATTAATAGGATTAAGTAGGAATAATTAATATTTGTCATGTTGGAAATAATTGTGGTAGCAGGGAATATCTGCACCAAAGTATTGTAGGCAGGAGAGACCGCACATTGGTATAATTTTAAAAAGGACTGGAGAGACCGCGTATGGATACATTTTTAAGAAAAAAGCGGGAAAGACCGCGCATTGATACATTTTGTAATGGTAGCAGGGATTGACTGCACCAGAAAGCACTGTTGGCGGGAGAGACCGCACTTTAGCGTTCGTAGGAAGTCAGTAGTAAGCGAGAAGTGAAGCGAGTCGGTAGCAGGTCTGAAGCGAGAGGTTGAGAGGAGCGGTGTGCCTGCCAGCCACCAGCTATGATTTACAAGAATTTATAAACGGATGTACAGAGACATCAGTGATGTACAGAGACATCAGCTAACTATTATCATAAGAGGAGCTAATATTATTGAATTATTTTTTTGAGAAACTCAAGACTACTGAAGGTATGTTTGCGCAATGCTAGTCGTAGGATTATTGTGAAAAGTAAGTCCCATTTGAACGTTTGTAAAATCATTTCATTCAGAATATAATTAATTTTTGCCAACAATATTGCATTACTGATTATAATCCATCCCAAAAACCATCAACGTATAACTTTGCAAAATTTTATTGTTGTCAAGAAAAAGTTTAACTATGAATTACGTAACGTCAGTCAAATTAATTAAAGAATAACGTTAGCTTTGCTATTAAGGAATAACGTCAGCTTTGGTAATAAATACAGCCACTTATTATGACAGCCCACCAGCAGCTAATAAAGTATTGTAAAACAAAGTAAGTATATTCATGCCACAGTTCGATGTAGCAGTCAGATGGCGATCCAGAAAAAAAAAAAAAATAAAAAAAATCACTTTTAATAAGCAGCAATTAAATTTGTATGCGAAGATAGACAAAGAGAATAAATTTCAAAGGGAAGATTTCATTTGTTATTATTAAGCAAGAGATAGAAATCCTAAGGGAAGGTTTCATAGGTTATTGTAGCAGGGAAGGTTGCGTAACAAAAGAGATACAGAGGAAACAAGAAGGTTTCACTCAGGTAGTTTTCCTAGGCCACTCTGAGGCTGCTTCCCGTCTTGACAGGCCATACACGTCCTGTTTCAATATGTTCGTCTCGACGTCACCTACACCACTGCAGTACCGTAGCACTCTTCTACATCTTCTCACACATATAGCGATCAGACCATTTGATTGCCAGTTATTGGCAGTTAACTACTTTTTTTTTAAGTCGTCAACCTTTCGACTGATCTGATGCAATACTCCGTCTTTTCCTGCCGTGCATTAATCTCTTTATCTCGGTGTAAGTACTAGATACAACGTTCTCTATGAGCTGTCTAGTGGTTCCTGGTCTCCGTCTTCCACTACTTCTTCTGCTCCTTCCAGCACAAAGTTGGATGCTGTAGTAGATGTCCTTCCAACCGTTCCATTCTTGTGGTTACGGTCTTCTATGATCTTCTATCCCCCTGCTTCTCCTTTTAGTACATCTTTCTTCCGGCACTTTAAATGTAAACTCCATTTTAACATTTTATAGCGTCACATTTCAAATCCTTGCAGTTTCTCCTTCTCCAGATTTGCGATCGTCGGCAGTTCATTTCCAAGCAATGATATCCTCCAGACATTCACTTCGGGAACTTATTTCACGTTTCCATATCTATAGCTGATACTAATAGAGCTATTTTAGTGAATAAACATTCCTTTGCAGGAGCCGGTTAACTTACGATATCATGCTTGCGTTGACCATCCTGTGTAATCATGCTTCCTAGATAAGAAAATTCTTCTTCTTCTCATTAACGCGCTTTTACCGCTACCATATCTTTTCTAATTCTTATGTTATGCGCTACATACACACTATAAACTTTCATATCATATTCAATTATTACTTATTAATGAACCAAAATCGGACGATTAGTGTTGGTTACAACTCCACCCATAACCCTCGAAAGGCAACCGAAAATGAATGTCGGAAGATAACTGATTAAAGACGATACGGGCTGAATGTATATTTCTTATGCATCTTGGATTGTTTTCGTAATAAACTTAATTGCGCCGTCAACAACTGCATATTTATGTTCTAACTGAGATTATATCTAAAGATATGTAAGCTATTAGTTATCAGCAGGAAAATTACAGAATATATATGCATTGAGCAGCATATAACCTCCATTTGACACTCCATTAAAGATTGTACAACAGCTCCTGTCTACAGTTTCATTCGTGCTAAGCTCCTAGTTCGCCTCCAGTTGCAAGCTCTACCTGGTGAAGGAGGAAAGGAACATTCTAGAACAAATTTGAGAGACTTTAAGAACGCGAGAATTATTTTAACGGATACTATGAATATTATTATTAATGAAATAAACATTAGTCTTCAGTATTCTGACTGGTTTGATGCGGCCCACCACTAATTCCTCTTCATCTCAGAGTAGTACTTGCAACTTACGTCCTCAGTCAGTTGTTTTATGTATTCTAACCTCTATCTTCCTCTATAGTTTTTACCCTCTATAGCTCCCTCTAGTACCATGGAAGTCATTCCCTGATGTCTTAACAGGTATCCTATCATCCTGTTGCTTCTTCTTGTCAGTGTTTTCCATATGTACCTCGCTTCGCTGATTCTGCGGAGAACCTTTCCTAGTTTTCCCACAAGCCATGATTCACTACCGTACAATGCTGTGATCCATAAATTCATTCTCAGAAAGTTATTCCTCAGAATGAGGCCAGGAACGCCCTGTTTCCCCTTGATAGTCTGCTTTCTGCGTCCTTCTTGCTTCGTCCGTCATTGATTATTTTGATTCCAAGGTAGCAGAATTTCTTCGCCTGCTTACTGTTCACGAATTTTAATATTAATTTTGTTGCTAATTTCATTACTGCAACTCTTGATTTCTTTCGTCTTCAAAATTTTGTTAATATGTGGAGTCTCCAAACGTTGTGTGAAAGAAAAGATTATCCATAGGAGGATGTACAATTGCATTACATATTCGTTGTGCACAATGAATAAATAATATGATTGCATGGCCTACTACAGACATGTTTTCTTTCACAAAAATACTCTCTTTTTTCAGTTTACTCTCAATCCATTTTTTATACTGATTAGACTGTTCATTCCACGTCCTGTAATTATTCCTCACCTTCGCAGAGAATAGCAATGACGTCATCGAATCTTGTCACAGATATAGTTTCACTCCGAATTTTAATGACATTCTTGTACCTTTTTTTATTTAAGTCTTTCGTTCTTCGATGTACAGACTGATCAGTAGCGGCGAAAGACTGTACCCCTCTCTTAACACCCCTTTTAATCTTAGCCCTTCCTTCTTGGTCTTCCATTCTCATTGTTCCCTCTTGGTTACTGTCCATTCTATTGCTTGAGCCTTGTCAAGCAGCTACGCAGGGTCAGCCATCGTTAATCGGATTTGGCATGTTAATATTTAAGGGGTGGCCAGATGCCCTTCCTGCCGCCACCCCGTTCCCCCCCGGGACGTAATTAGTGTACCACAACTGTCTGCGTCAAGTGTAATCCATGGAATAGTGTGAATGTGTTCAGATGTCTGCGAGCCGTGTGACTGAGGCGGAACACGGGGATCAGCCCGGTATTCACCTAGCGGGATGTGGAAAACCGCCTAAAAACCACATCAAGGGTGGCCATCACATCGGCCCTCGTCGTTAACCCGCCGGGCGGATTCGATCCGTGGCCGGCGCACCTACCCGAGCCCAGTAAGCAGCGCGTTAGCGCTCTTGGCTACCATGGCGGGGCCTCTTGGTTACTGTATATATTGTGTATTATCTGTCTTTTCCCTTAGTCTTCCCGTACAGCTCACTCCTAACTTACCCATATTTTGAACATCTTCGATCATTTTACAATATCGAACGCTGTTTCTTGGTCTAGTAATCTTAGGATTCAGTTTAATGAAGTCTTGCTTCCATCATCAGTCTCACCGTCACTAGTGCGACAGTAAACTGATCTCCATCTAACAGATCCCCACTTCCGTTTTCCATTCTTCTCTATATTGTTATTTGAGTAAGTTGTGTGTATGCGTCGTTAAGCAGGTTGTGCGATACTTCTCGCACTTCTCTTGCTTTCTTCGTGATTGTGTGGATTATGTCTGACGGCATTTGAGCAAAATCGGAGCTTCTGCAAATCAACCTGGATGGTCTCGTGGTTGCCATTTTCCGCAGTGGTTTCAGAAATTCCTAAGGACTACTGTCTATCTCTTCCACCCTATTTGAAGTATAACAGTAAAAACAAAATAAGTTATTGGTGCAGTTTTACTAGACAGAATATTGTACCACATGTTGCTTTTGACACTAATTACTACACAGGTAAGAAGTTTTGGTGAGCAGTGATTAATAACATCAGGGTGATGATCCAGATATGTTTCGAAGCGCAATGTGGCTGTAACTGAGCCGGTAGCTGACTCACCGTCGGTGTTCCAGGCCCCCTCGGTCTGATAGGCTGACGTTGCGAAGCCCAGGTAGAAGTTTTCCGGGAACTGGTTGCTACTGTCGGTCGCGGCTTCAGCGGCAGATTCCGGGAATGGCATTACAAGCACAAAAGCCATTACAAGGATGACATCTGAACATGTAGCTCTCTTCCAATACCACAGTCCTGAATTCATTCTGTAAGAGAACGATACCTGCGTCAGAAGCGAAGCGAAAAATTCTTTTTACTCACAAGAATACATGTACTGTGTGGAATTCCCTTTGAAACACACATAAACATTGATGTTTTAAATTTTGTACATTTACTTCTGCTGCAAATAGAAGACGTGTACAGGGGCTATTTAGATAAGTAAAGATGACAAGAATGTGTCGCACAGAGAAGACATGTTAATGCGGTGCAGCACCGGCTCTGACATTGGTAATATCCAAATTTCAGTTATGGGAATCCACAAGCTTCTTTAGGTACGTGACATCCAGCTGAAGCCACTAATTGATGATGGAGACCCCTAGAATCATCAGGTTGCACGGATGTTGACCGCTACGATCCACTCGTCGTTGCACATGGTCCGAAACATTTTCTATGGCATTCATCCCAGAACGCTAAAGGGGGGGGAAATGTTACATTGCTACCAACTCATCGTAAAGTTTACTACTCCACGTTTTATTCAAAGGAGGTATATGTTATAGGTTAAACAGTAGTTAATTAACATTATGAAGTCTCCAGTGGTATGTTGCGTACCAAATTAAGTACAAAACGTCCTGTTTCATAACTTGCTGCTAACATAACCTTTACGAGGATTTAATAATGAAGATTTAAGATTGTGGACTAGTTGAGGTGCGATGGGAGGGAGGGGGTAGGGGCCTTGAGTGTTCGTCAAACAAAATGTAGTGAATAAGGTTGTTGTGTACTTGGATGACAAGAGTGTCCAAGAAACGCTTCTTCCTGGAAATCTAGATGAAATGGCGCCATTTTATCACCGAGAATATTGAAATAAACATCCTGGTTGGAGTAAACGGTACCATAAATGAGTGGGGCCAAATTAGAGTACGAAAAATACCTTCAAAACATACAAAACCGCCCCTGGGCTAAATCATACTCCTCGCTTATTGAAGGCCACACGCCTCACTGGGGCGTTGGTGCATTCGTCATTTTGCTTTGTTTGAAAGGAGGCAAAAGCACAACACGTCGGACCATACTACACGCCCCCAATCAGCCAGTGTCCAGTTTCAGTGTTGTATGACCCACTGAAGAAGTGAGCTCTGTGTGTCGTTGTGAGAAATAGTTTTACGAGGTACCCTACTCAAAATGTCTAGCACATACAGTTCTCTTTGAGATGTTCTCTCGGAACCTAGTTGAGGTGGGCTGCATTTAGTGACAGCAACAATTCTTGTGCGGATTTGGAACCGAGTGTCACTGACAAGTTGCATATATGTCCGGTTCCCGTTAGGTTCCTTTTTCCGCATGTCTTTCTTCACCACTGCTCACATGCGAATACAACTAAAGCGGCATTAGGCTATGTAGTGTTCTATTTAATAAAAATTAAACTAAAATCCGCCCGAACAGGCCATGACCATTTCAGTGTGCACCTCGCTTGTGCATGGTGGGCGACGAGTCCTGCAAGTGTACACTTTGTTTACCTCACGTCTCAGTACTACAGTGGTTGCATCAGCGTACTACTCAACCACGATATTATTGCAGTAAGCCACGATCGGAAACGCGTGGTGACGTTGCAGTAAACAGTTACGATGCAGACTAAGGAAAAAGTATCGCACTGTCAGCCGACCCTGTGGCCGAGGGGTTCTAGGCGCTTCAGTCCGGAACCGCGCTGCTGCTACGGTCGCAGGTTCGAATCCTGCCTCAGGCATGGATGTTTGGGATGTCCTTAGTTTAGTTAGGTTTGAGTAGTTCTAAGTTCTAGGGGAGTGATGACCTCTGATGTTAAGTCCCATAGTGCTCAGAGCCATTTGAACCAATCGCACTGTCAATGCCTTCAACTCAGCTGCGCGTTTACTATCAACACCGATAACGTGCTGACTCACGGTAAGCCGACAGAAGCGCACTCACTCCTGCGTGCAATGATATTGTGGTCGACTGATACTACAATGTTGTGTTTCACCATTAGATTATTGCGTGTGGAGTTCAGTAAAGAGCGAAGTCTGCAAGCGCACAGTGAACACAAAGGACGGTGGATTTTTTGAATACCTTTTGTGAGGAAATGGACACAATTAAACAAAACATAAGATGACACTATTTCATTTACTATCACCTCCATCTGCCCTGTTCTCCAGTTTCCACGGAAACTGTTAAACATATTTGACATACGTTCATACTACTTTTTTTTGCAGAACCACTAATACTAACGCACCTCAAACCATGTACCTTTCCTCCTGTCTCACTCTGTATAAAATATGTAGAAGAACCAAGGGGGAACAATAAGAATGGAATACCAAGTACGAAATACTCTTATTAAAAAGGGTGTAAAGAAAATATTCTCATTTATCGATTATTATTAATGTATTGAAAGCTATGTTGTGAAATTTTGCTTGACTTAACATAGCTGCGTAACTGAATTTTTCAAACGTGATCATGATTTGTTGGCCAATCTTGTTGCATCGATTAAGCATTTCGCACGCATTTACAGATTTCTGACAAATTTCTGAATATGCCGGTATCGTATGGAAACGTTGTTGCTGTTTGTAGAGATACTGTAGGTGATTTCTTAGTCGCAGAGTTCCGGTTTCAAGACTGTTTACTCGTGGTCTCACTAAACGAGGCGACAATGGAGCAGTACCTAGGTGACTTACCTCATCAGAACATGTGAATGAACAGGGTGTGAATAAATTGGAAGACGTTATTCAGATGGCAGAACGCACTCCTTCAATAAACAAATGCAGATGTTCTATAAATATCGGCGACCCACGCACAAGACTATGGCGAAAAGTACATATGGCCAGCCTCCGTCATTGTTTTCTACTTCTTCTTCTTAGCCTTTCCCTGTATCCCGTCGGTATGATAACTACTGGATTTGACGATGTTAGAGGCATAGGGTGGTCGGACGCCCTCCCTGTCCTAAAGTTTGTGCAACACAACAGCCAGAACGGGTCCATGGAACAAGTCTTCGTCACCAAAGGATAACTGTATTGTGTTAGATCATGAACCATCGTGCGTTTGGAATTCCTCTTTTTTTAATAGCGTCCACCTCCGTAATTAAGCGGTCAACGCAGCTCATTGCCATACAGGGGACCCAGGTTCGATTCGCTGTATTGCCAGATAGGTTTCCTTGGTAGCAGGACTGTTACTGGTGCCCTCACCCTCGTGAGGACAATTGACGAGCTACTCGATCGATTATCAACCGTTACAAGGTCAAGAAACCGACAACGACAACGGGAGTGGTGTGGTGACAAGGTCAAGAAACGCGACGACAACAGGTGCTGTGGTGACCACATGCCCTCCCTACCATGTGCAGAGACGCCATAGGCAGAGGATGGCACGGTGGTCGGACTTCCCCAATTTTTCGTCCAGAGCCAGAATGCGGACTTTCCGTTACCTTTCGAGGAGCAGTAAAGAAATATTGTTACGTGGACTGATGAACGTTGCCGACACATTTTGACCATTGGTCTGGAGCCGTGGTTGCTGTACTTAGGAAATAATGTGGTGGTATCCTATTGGTTTCCACGCTGCAGCTTCACTGTAATTCTGTTCACCCTGAGCAGGCCAGTAAATACACTCATGCTCATAAATTAAGGATAATGGTGACACATGGTGAAATAACGCTCTGGTGGGCGGTTTGCGAGTTTAAATCACCTCGGGGTATGACCATGCGGTGCATTTGACCTGCAGTCGTCGCACGGTGGCGCTGGCAGCAGTCCACATACGCAGAGGTGTGGTGGTGAATGTCAGAGTACGGTGCAGCGAGTAAGTGTGCAGACGTTTTCAGAACGCATATTGATGACGTTATGAAGGGTAGAACTGAACCAGCGACTGGTGGCTTGTCAAACACAGCAGGTCGTAGCACGGGCCCTCCGTGTGCCACAGAGTGTGATCTCAGATTATGGCAACTATTCCAGCAGACAGGGAACGTGCCGAGGCGTTACGGTACGAGACGTCCACAGTGTACAACACTACAAGAAGACCGATATCTCACCATGAGTCTGCAGACGGCCACGGAGTACTGCAGGTAGCCTGGCTCGGGACCATATCGCAGCCACTGGAACAGTTGTCTCCAGACACACAGACGACTGAACAGACATGATTTATTCGCCTGAAGAATTGCAAGGTGCATTGCACTGACCGTTGGTCACAGGACAGCCCGTAAAGCCTGGTGTCAAGAACACAGTACATGGTCATTGGAGCAGTGGTCCCAGGTTGTGTTCACGGACGAGCCCAGTTATAGTTTGAACAGTGATTCTCCCCGGATTTTCATCTGGCGTGAACTAGGAACCAGACACCAACCCCATAATGTCCTTGAAAGGGACCTGTATGAAGGTCGTGGTTTGATGGTGTAGGGTGGGATTATGATTGGTGCACGTACACCCCTGCATGTCTTTGACAGAGGAACTGTAACAGATCAGGTGTATCGGGACGTCTTTTTGCACCAGTATGTCCTCCTTTTGAGGGGTGCAGTGGGTCCCACCTTCCTCCTGACTGATGATAAAGCACGGCCCCACCGAGCTGCCATCGTGGAGGAGTGCCTTGAAACAGAAGATATCAGGCGAATGAGGTGACCTGCCTATTCTCCAGACCTAAACCCCACCTTGCAAGTCTGGGATGTTCTCGGTCGATGTATCACTACACGCCTTCAAACCCCTAGGACACTTCAGGAGCTCCGGCAGGCACTCGTGCAAGAATGGGAGGCTGCTCGACCACCTGATCCAGAGTGTGCCAACACGTTGTGCGGCTTGTGTACCTGTGCATGGTGATCTTATCTCATATTGGTGTCGGGGTACATGCGCAGGAAACAGAGGCGTTTTGTAGCACATGTGTTTCGGGCCGGTTTTCTCAACTTATTCCCAATACCGCGGACTTACAGATCTTTGTTGTGTGTGTTCCCTTTGTGCCTATGCTATTAGCGCCAGTTTTGTGTAGTGCCGCGTTGTGTGGCACCACGTTCTGCAATTATCATTAATTTGTTAGCATAAGTATGTATTGTCACAATTCACTTTGACAGCCTATGCCTTCTGCAATGTGCTAACACTCCGACCATAAAGAAGAAACACACTCGTCCGTTTTCTCTATTGTTAAGACTGCCGTCTCTGTTCTCCACTGAAGTTGTTGGTCGTCTTCATCTGTAATGCTAGAAAAGGTCTCTTACAAGGAGCTCTTACTCGAAGCGCGAAACGAGTTTTCTTCCTTCTTTTTTTAGAAGGTACTCCTTCGCCTTTTGCACCCCGGCTTGGGATCTAGAATGGTGAAGTTATCGTGGAATGTTAAAAATTCTTCAGAAAGTATCGGCCATTGAAAATTGCCTCAGTAATTTAATAACGTCTGAATAAAAAGAGGCCGCGTCAGCTATTTCACTCAACAAAAAAATTTCACTCCTTCAAGTACAGGAATGGTGCGTTTTATATCTGTTTGCTTCCACGCATTCACATTGTGAGACTAGAACTGAATACTTTTTAGTTCCTTTGACTTTTTTAAAACAGATAATGTTCTTTGATAGCTAACTTGTTTTGGGTTCCGGCTCCATAGATCAAACTCACTCTAGTAAGCGTTGTTCTGTCACACTGAATCACATGGTGACGTGTACATGAGGGTAGGTGGTCTGTACAGGTTTCCATCAAGAGTGTTACTGATACTGATTATGTCTGAATGTTCAACATGCTCTTTCAGATGTGGGAGTACGTTTTGGAAAGAAATGGTACGTATTAAGTAATTGTTGGAAGTAAAGAAATTTCTCCATATTCATAATTTTCCAGCCTCGGACCTACTATTCCATCATCATCAAGATGGAGAAAATTAAGCACTTATATTAGTTTGTGAAATAACCAGGTAATTGTAAATTTTTGCGCGCTCATGTTGAAATCTTTTTGCCTTGTTTACTAGTGTCAAGCAGCTTCGCTGCTTACCAGCACAATCACACATATATGTCACATTAGATTTGACTAAATCCTCCTGCTGATGGTAGTATAATATTCCGAACCACGTCATGGAAATGTAAATAAAATGAGTGGTTACAGATAATTATGTATTTAAATAATTTGTGATGATCACAGTTAGACCAAAACTCAAATATTCATACTCAAAATTTTATTTACACTTAGACTAACAACAGGTTGGCTGGAGAGCGACAATTCTCATTTTGCTTCAGATTCCGCACTTAGCAAGATCAATTTCGTGAGATTTCATTGATCTTGAGGTGCACGGTGTTTCAGACTTCTGTCTGGTTCAGACTGAATACTTGTCATTAATTTATTCTCCTCCACTCAATCTCCTCTGAGCAGTTTCATTAGCCCTACTTCGTCCCGGTCTGAGACTGTTAGACGTCTTCGTCCTCAACTTAAAAGGCAGTGAAGTTATCAGTGGGACTCATTATATAACCTTGACTTATTCTTTAGTCTCCTTTCACAGCAGGTAAGTGCAGAACTGCTAATACCCGACAAAATTATGTAACGTGCCGACAAGCTAAATATGTGATAAAAAGTTGTTTTTTCCAAGGACAAAACTGTGTCACGTCACGACAGTTTACGAAAAGAATGCGTAAACTAACACAAGGCAAGAAATTGAGCAATTTTAGACGAAGCACTCTCTTAAGCATTTAGGTGTCGTATGTTAATTAATGTGCTTACACCAAACGATGCGGTTAATTATATATTTCTGGGGAGTTACGTTGTTTTAATTCACATATTAAGAATGTAACGATTATTTACGCTGTCCCTATTCACTGTCAAACAGAACAGCCTTACATTTGTCACATAAAAACTGTAAAAGATAGAGAGTTAAAAAATCCTCAGTTCTTTTGTACAGCACTTAAAATATTGGTAATGTTATTCTAGAACGTTGAAGATTAGATGGGTAGATCATGTAACTAATGAGGAGGTACTGAATAGAATTGGAGAGAAGAGGAATTTGTGGCACAACTTGACTAGAAGAAGGGATCGGTTGGTAGGACATGTTCTGAGGCATCAAGGGATCGCCAGTTTAACATTGGAGGGCAGCGTCGAGGGTGAAAATCGTAGAGGAAGACCAAGAGATGAATACACTAAGCAGATTCAGAAGGATGTAGATCGCAGTAGTTATTTGGAGATCAAGTAGCTTGCACAGGATAGAGTAGCATGGAGAGCTGCATCAAACCAGTCTCTGGACTGAAAATCACAACAACAACATCATTGTAATATAGTATTCCATGCAATGAAACAAATATTTTGTATTGCAGCCGTGCTCTCCGTACCATTGTCGTCTCATGGTTGTTGGTTGTTACATGCCTAAAATTATTTCTTGGTTCCTACTTACTTTGGAACCGACGCCACTGAGAATTGCCAACATCCGGAACGGATAGGAGCCAGAAGAATAAGATCGCTGAGAACGTAAGAGAACTTTAAGAGAGACGGGTTGCTATCTACAAGGTGGTATCCAAGCTGCGCACTATAGGGTAGAGAAGTGGAGGAAGGCTGTCCACGCAATGCGAATTATTCGTATCGTCCTTCCACCACAGTTCCAATTTGGAAATTTATTTCAATGTAAAGTGTCTAAGACCTTTATATATCAACAACAGAAATGCACACTACAGGGAAAAAGCAGAAAATGAACGGCTCACCCACACGACGCGAGTACTTCGTATAGGGCATCAGAAAAATATTCTGTATTTTATATGAATTAACTCGCATCAGTTTGTTACTGCAGCCAAGACTCCGTGAATCTGACGAACCTGTAAATATATATGGATTATTATAAATATAAAAAGTGCAAAAGTACTATTAATATCACTAACGGAAATTCCTAGGCGTGACCAAATTTCAGTGTTTACCATTTATTCAGTGTTTATGTATGTTTTCAGTTCCAAACGAGATGTTTGTCTCTCAAAATTTGGTTTCATCTCGTTAAGACTGCTGTTACTTCGAGGACTAATTTTTATTTCTCCAGCGATCGAAACTAATACATATCCTTACACAATTGGCTGTACTAATCAGCTGCCCCATCGTACAATTTCTTATGAACGCTCGTGACGGCCGTTACTAACATATACTTTAAACTGGCAAAAGCGTGGGCAGACGCTCATTAAGTTGTGGCAAAAGCACTGTGAATGTCTGATACGAACATTGACGTAAAACACGAGGAGCATTAGCTGTGCAAAACATAAATACAAGCACTTGTAACTCAGGAATAAGTTCTGCATTCCAGTCAATACAATAATGATTAATGTAGTTGGTAGGGAGTAAGGGATTTATTTGCTAACAATGGTGGATAATGTAGCTTGTCTGTTGGATAATACCGTGCAATAAGAAATTTGTTCAACTTGTTAATATACTTTTGAGAAACATATTACGTTTCTTAAGTTGTATCTAAGTATTCACCTGCAAACATCTTGACGGCAACCTTCCTTTTTTCAATTTATTTATTGACTTATTTACTGGCACTCCTTTACAGAAAATTACACAACGACTGCCATCTACAATTTCATCCGCGCTAACAGCTCGTAGTTCTTCCCGAGCTGTGAGCTGGAAACTAAGGAAGCAGATAGGTACATTCTAGAACAAATTTGAACGATCTAACTGCACCGGCGTTATTTTGAGAGATACTAATGTATATTATTATTAATGAAATAAACGCTGCGTCTGATGTACTAGTTTAGTCTGCAGTTTTCTGAATGGTCTGATGCGTTCCGCCGCGAATTCTCCTCCAAGCACCGCGTCTTCTCAGAATAGCACTTGCTACCTATGTCCTCAAAAATTTGTCAACTGTATTCCAATCTCTGTCGTCCATTTCAATTTTTATCCTCTTACCCTCTGCAGTTCCCTCTAATACCACGGATGCTATTCTTGTTGTCTTAACACTTCTATCATTCTGTCCCTTCTTCTTGTCAGTGTATTTCGTATGTTCAAAAAATGTTTAAATGGCTCTAAGCACTATGGAACTTAACATCTGAGGTCATCCGTCCCCTAGACTTAGAAATACTTAAGCCTAACTAACCTAAGGAAGTCACACACATCCATGCCCGAGGCAGGATTCGAACCAGCGACCGTAGCAACAGCGCGGTTCCGGACTGAAGCGCGTAGAATCGCTCGGCCACAACGGCCGGCGTTCGTATTTTCCTTTCTTTGGAGATTCTACGGAGAACATCTTCATTTCTTATTTTATGCATCCACCTCATTTTCAGCATTCTTCTGTTGCACCACGTTGCAAACGGTTGGATTCTTTTCCGTTCCAGCTTTCCCACTGTCCATAAACGGCTATCATATAATACACATATCAAAAAATTTTTTGCATCAGCTCGGTTCCGACAGTTCCGGAATCTGTATAGAAAATTGGAATAGAGATCAACATAAAAATCATTTCCGCCCTTTTTATTGCTCATGAAAACCACACACTGAATGTTGTACCACCATACAGCGAGACCTTCAGAGGTGGTGGTCCAGACTGCTGTACACACCAGTACCTCTAGTACCCACTAGCACGTCCACTTGGATTGATGCATGCCTATATTCGTCGTGGCATACTGTCCACCAGTTCAGTAAGGCAGTGTTGGTCCGGATTGTCCCACTCCTCAACGGTGATTCGGCGTGGATCCCTCAAAGTGTTTGGTGGGTCACGTCGTCCATAAACAGCCCTTTTCAATCCATCCCAAGCATGTCGATAGGGTTCTTGTCTGGAGAATATGCTGGCCACTCTAGTCGAGCGATGTCGTTACCATGAAGGAAGTCATTCACTTGATGTGCACGATGGGGGCGCGAATTGTCGTCCAAGAAGACGAATGCCTCGCCAATTGCTACCGATATGGTTGCACTATCGCTCGGAGGATGGCATTCACGTATCGTACAGCCGTTACGGCGCTTTCTATGACCACCAACAACACACAACGTATAAAAGGGCAGTGCATGAGCGGAGCTGTCGTTTGTACTCAGTTGGTCCATATGAACAGTTTTCCGACATGATTATGGCCACACGACGGGAATTACAGACTTTGAAGGCTGAATGCTAGTTGGAGCTAGACGCATGGGACTTCCACATCGGAAACCGTTAGGGAATTCAGTATTCCGACATCCACAGTGTCAAGAGTATGAGAATGCCACGGACAACGCAGTGGTCGACAGTCTTCACTTAACGAGCGAGAACAGAGGTGTTTGCGGAGAGTTTTCAGTGCTAACAGACGAGCAACACTGCGTGAAATAACAGGAGAAATGTATGTGGGACGAACAAAGAACGTATCCGTTAGGACAGTGTGGCGAAATTTGGCGTTAATGGTCTATGGCAGCAGACGACCGACTCGAGTTCGTTTGCTAAGCCATGGAGCCAAGTTGTCAACAAGTCACTGTGCGAATTTGAGATAGCTCTGTAATGGTGCCGGCTGTGTTTACACAGAAGGGACTTGGTCCTGTGACCCAAGGGAACCGATCATTGACTGGAAATGGTTATGTTCGGCTACTTGGAGACTGTTTGCAGCCATTCATGGACTTCATGTTCCCAAAAAACGATGTTATTCAGCGAGCTACAGTTGTTCGCGACTGGTTTGAAGAACATTTTGGAAGATTCGAGGGAAAGATTTGGCCACCCAGATCGCCCGACAACAATCACATCTAACAATTATGGGACATAATCGAGAGGAGCAATCTCTGTGCTGTTGAAATCCCCGTCACTGACGCTTCCTCTACAGTCGGATTTCTCGTGTACAAAATTATACCCGTCAACATACCGTGATGGTTGCATTTGTCACAGATGATACTGCCGTCGTCACGCTACTCGTTTGTCGAATCTCTTGCGGACGGTATAGATGCAGACCCCGTATCATGATGCTCGGATTCCACATAGTCAATATTGTAGCCATCACCATGGTCGGATTTCTCGTTATGATATAGTAGGGGTCTACGAAACGTAATGACCGCATTTCTCGCGGGCTATACTTTCACCGTCACCATATCGTTGGCGGTAATCGTCGTCGCATTACCGCGATAGTCGGATATCTCACAGATGATATTTTAACCATCACCATACATGATAATGAGGGTCTGATTTCTCTTGGACGATACTGCAGCCATCAAGGACCGCGATGACCGGATTTCTTGCAAACCGTACTGTCACCATAATAGTACCTGGACGATTGGAAATATCGTGAACGATAGTGTCGCCTTCGCTCTACCATGAGGATCGGATTTTTCATGGACAATATTGTAGCCGCCACCGTACCGTCGTGGTCGATTTTCTCTTTGGCAGTATTGTAGTCGTCCCCTAATGTGATGGCCACATTTCTCGAAAGGGTGGTTTCGCCAGCGTCGCAGTATTGCGATGACCGGATTTCGGTGTCACTTGATGGTTGGAACTGAAGCAGATGATATTGCCGCCGTCGCAGTATTGTCAAAATCCGGTTTCTTGTGGTCTATATTGATGCAGCCACTGTACCATGATGACCGAATTCCTTATAGGCGGTACTGTAGGCATCACCGTACTGTGGTGTTCAAGTATCTGTCAAATGATAGTGTATTAGTCATTTTCTGTGATGGTCAGCTTTGTTGCAGATAATTTTGTCACTGTCGCTATAACGTGACGGACGGACATCAATAAGACAATTTTTCTCCCTTGAAATACCATGATGGATAGATTTCTGAAACACGACATTGTCGTCATCACAGTACTGCAATGGGCAGACTTACTGCAGACAGTGTCGACACAGTCATCGTACCATGATGGTACCTTGTAGTTGATATTGTTGCCACCACCATGCGGTGACAGATATGTCGCAGATGATGATCTAGCTGTTACTGTAAATAGCGATAAGATGTCTCACGGACAATGTTGTAGCGGTCACCACACGGTGATAATTCGATTTCTCACGGAGGCGATTGTAGCTGCAAAGGTCAGATTTCGTGCAGATGATACTGCCATCGTCTAAGTATGTGATGTTTGCCTATCTTGTGGACGATATTGTCGCCCTTGCAGTGCCATGTTGGTACGATTTTTTGCGGATGATGTTTTCTCCGTCACCATGCCCTGGTGTACGGGTTTGATGATTTTATCGTGGTCGTAGCAGTATGATATTGCGACAGTTACCATATCATGATCGTCGTATTTCCCACTAATAAGACTGTCATGATTAACATACCATGATAGTTTTGTCGCGGACGATATTATAGCTGTCACATTACATGATGGTCAGATTTCTCGCAGATGAGCTGTTACCGTACAAGGACGCTCATATTTCTTACGGGCGATATGTTAGCCGACACTGTCTCACGTTGGCAGGATTTCTTGCAGATAATATTGTCACCATCCAGCTACAAGATAGTTCTATTTCTCATGGACGACATTCTTGCCATTGTAGTACCATGATGATGGGATGTTTCAAAGATAATGTTCTTGCCATCACTATAAAATGATGGCTGAGGTTCGCAAAGACAATATTTTCGCCGTCACTGTACCGTGTTGGTCGCAGTTCACGTAGACGATACTGTAGCTGCCACTACACCGTTATGATTGGATTTCTTGCTGATAATATTGTAACCATCGTCATACACTGATGGATTACTTACAAGCGATGGTGACTGTATTCCCATATTGTGATGATTGTATTTCTCATGGACTATTCGGTCGCCGAAATGGTACCATGATGGACAGATGTCTCGCGGGAAAAATTGTCGCTGCTTAAGTACGTTACGGTAGGATATCTTCAATGTGCCGTGACAGTTGAATTTCTCATGCACATGTTTGCCCTGTCACCATATATGATGGACAGATAATTTGCGGCGTGCAGTTACGGTCGTTTTTACCGTCGTATTTATTGTAGACGGTATTTCTGCTGTCGCCGTGCCACGACGGTTTAATTACTCGCTGACAGTATTGCTGCCATCGGCCTGCTGTGATGATCTGATATCTTGCCTATCATATTTGTCTCTGTGATTCTACCATAATGGTCGGAATACACCTGGATAATACTGTAGCTCCTACCATACTTCGATGGTCGGATTTCTCGTGGACGGTTTTGTCACTATTACCGTACAGTGATGATCGGATTTCTCGCAGATGATATTTTCGCTGTCGTAATCCCATGACGATAGGATTTCTTACGGATGTTATTGTCGCCATCATGGTACCATGATGGTAGGATTTTTTGCAGACGATATCGTCGACCTCACCATATCATGATGGTCGGATTTATCGGAGATGATATTGTTGTCGCCGTCATAGTATCTTGATTGTTGGACCTCTTGCGAACGACACTGTCGCGGTGGCCATATCGTGATGATATCTTTAAAGGTCGTGTAACTTGTTGATTATTGAAGTTTACTGATTTTTGGTGTTGTGGTTTGCTGTTTCATATAACATCAGTAACATAAATGACAAAAATCTTCTGGACTGAGTGTGCAGTTATCTCGCTTTGTATGACCTATCTGTTCAAAAATACATGTACACTTGGAGTAAAACTGGAGAGGAATTGGAAATGTATGGTGCGGTATTCTTTATAATCAGGACTGAACACAGCTATCAATCGCTTATTAACCTGTATTTCATTTCAGATCTCGTCAGATTTCAGCTACAGTATAATCATCATCAGTGCGTTAAGTAGCGAGTCATATGGACCCAGAAAGCATGTACTAACACATGTTGTTAAAACGACATTTAACTGTCCGTAGCTCAGTTCAGTATCATCAGTGATGGATGTTACTTCCTGTCAAGTTTCTTTCACATCATAAGAAAAGCTTGTGTTATACGAGTACCTTTGCAGCTACAGTGAAGAGCCAAAGAAACTAGTACATCTGCCTAATATCGTGTAGAGCCCTCACGAGCACGCATTAGTGCTGCAACATGACGTGACATGGACTCGAATAATGTCTGAAGTAGTGCTGAAGGCTACTTACACCATGAATCCTGCAGGGCTGTCCATAAATTCGTAAGAGCACAAGGCGGTGGAGATCTCTTCTGAACAGCACTTTGCAAGGCATCCCAGATATGCTCAATAATGTTCATGTCTGGGGAGTTTGGTGGCCAGTGGAAGTGTTTAAACACAGAAGAGGGTTCGTGGAGTCACTCTGTAGCAATTCTGGACGTGTGAAGTGTCGCATTGTCCATTTGGAATTCTCCAAGCCCGTCAGAATGCACAATGGACTGATAACAAACAGAACCGAACTTTTCGACTGTGTAAGCGCAGAACGGGGAATCAGTGATCATAAGGCCGTTGCAGCATCCCTGAATATGGAAGTAAATACGAATATAAAAAAAGGGAGGAAGGTTTATCTGTTTAGCAAGAGTAATAGGAGGCAGATTTCAGACTACCTAACAGATCAAAACGAAAATTTCTGTTCCGACACTGACAATGTTGAGTGTTTATGGAAAAAGTTTAAGGCAATCGTTTTAGACAGGTACGTGCCGAGTAAAACTGTGAGGGACGGGAAAAACCCACCGTGGTTCAACAACAAAGTTAGGAAACTACTGCGAAAGCAAAGAGAACTTCACTGCAAGTTTAATCGCACCCAAAGCCTCTCAGATGAACAGAAGCTAAACGATGTCAAAGTTAGCGTAAGAAGCCTATGCGTGAAGCGTTCAGTGATTTTGAAAGTAAAATTCTATGTACCGACTTGACAGAAAATCCTAGGAAGTTCTGGTCTTACGTTAAATCAGTAAGTGGCTCGAAATAGCATATCCAGACACTCTGGGATGATGACGGCATTGAAACAGAGGATGACACGCGTAAAGCTGAAATACTAAACACCTTTTTCCAAAGCTGTTTCCCAGAGGAAGACCGCACTGCAGTTCCTTCTCTAAACCCCCGCACAAACTAAAAAATGGCTGACATCGAAATAAGTGTCCAAGGAATAGAAAAGCAACTGAAATCACTCAAGAGAGGAAAGTCCACTGGACCTGACGGGATACCAATTCGATTCTACACAGAGTACGTGAAATAACTTGCCCCCCTTCTAACAGCCATGTACTGCAAGTCTCTAGAGGAACGGAAGGTTCCAAATGATTGGAGAAGATCACAGGTAGTCCCAGTCTTAAAGAAGGGTTGTCTAGCAGATGCGCAAAACTATAGACCTGTATCTCTGACATCGATCTGTTGTAGAATTTTAGAACATGTTTTTTTGCTCGCGTATCATGTCATTTCTGGAAACCCAGAATCTAGTCTGTAGGAATCAACATGGATTCCGGAAACAGCGATCGTGTGAGACCCAACTCGCTTTATTTGTTCATGAGACCCAGAAAATATTAGATACAGGCTCCCAGGTGGATGCCATTTTCCTTGACTTCCGGAAGGCGTTCAATACAGTTCCGCACTGTCGCCTGATAAACAAAGTAAGAGCCTACGGAATATCAGACCAGCTGTGTGGCTGGATTGAAGAGTTTTTAGCAAACAGAACACAGTATGTTGTTCTCAATGGAGAGACGTCTACAGACGTTAAAGTAACCTCTGGCGTGCCACAGGGGAGTCTTATGGGACCATTGCTTTTCACAATATGTGTAAATGACCTAGTAGATAGTGTCGGAAGTTCCATGCGGCTTTTCGCGGGTGATGCTGTAGTGTACAGAAAAGTTGCAGCATTAGAAAATTGCAGCGAAATGCAGGAAGATCTGCAGCGGATAGGCATTCGGTGCAGGGAGTGGCAACTGATCCTTAACATAGACAAATGTAATGTATTGCGAATACATAGAAAGAAGGATCCTTTATTGTATGATTATATGATAGCGGAATAAACACTGGTAGTAGTTACTTCTGTAAAATATCTGGGAGTATGCGTACGGAACGATTTGAAGTGGAATGATCATATAAAATTAATTGTTGGTAAGGCGGGTGCCAGGTTTAGATTCATTGGGAGAGTCCTTAGAAAATGTAGTCCATCAACAAAGTAGGTGGCTTACAAAGCACTCGTTCGACGTACACTTGAGTATTGCTCATCAGTGTGGGATCCGTACCAAATCGGGTTGACAGAGGAGATAGAGAAGATCCAAAGAAGAGCGGCGCGTTTCGTCACAGGGTTGTTTGGTAAGCTTGATATCGTTACGGAGATGTTTAGCAAACTGAAGTGGCACACTCTGCAAGAGAGGCGCTCTGCATCACGGTGTAGCTTGCTGTCCAGGTTTCGAGAGGGTGCGTTTTTGGATGGGGTATATTGTTTCCCCCTACTTATACCTCCCGAAGAGATCACGAATGTAAAATTAGAGAGATTCGAGCGCGCACGGAAGCTTTCCGGCAGTCGTTCTACCCGCAAACCATACGCGACTGGAACAGGAAAGGAAGGTAATGACAGTGGCACGTAAAGTGCCCTCCGCCACACACCGTTGGGTAGCTTGCGGAGTATAAATGTAGATGTAGATGTAGAATGGTTGCAGGTGACCAAACAGGATGCTTATGTATGTGTTACCTGTCAGAGTCGTACCTAGACGTATCAGGGGGTCCCATATCACTCCAATTGCTCACACCCCACGCTATTACAGAGCCTCTGCCAGCTTGAACAGTCCCCTGCTAAGATGCAGGGTCCATGTATTCATGAGGTTGTCTCCGTACCCTTACTCATCCAACAGCTCTGTGCAATTTGAAACGAGACTCGTCCTACCAGGATTCATGTTTCCAGTCATCAACGGTACAGTGTTGGTGTTAACAGGCCCAGGCGAGACGTAAAGCTTTGTGTCAGGAAGTCATCAATGGTAAACGAGTGGGCCTTTGGAACCGAAAGCCGACATTGCATATGTTTCGTTGAATGGTTCGTACGCTGACACTTGCTGATGGCACAGCATTGAAATCAGCAGCAATTAGCGGAAGGGTTGAACTTCTGACTCGTTGAATGATTCTCTTCAGTTGTCGTTGGTCCCATTCTTGCAGGATCTATTTCCAGCCACAGAGATGTTGGAGATTTGATGTTTTATCATATTCCTGATATTCACAGTACACTCGTGAAGTGGTCATACGGGAAAATTCCCACTTCATCGCTACCTCGGAGATGCTGTGTCCCATCGTAAAACGCCCGCTTAATCCGCTGGGAAGAACAGGTAATTAGGATTGTGGAAAGGGTCAAATACGTTGGGATTAGTTTCATCTTCTATTTGTAATATATTGTAATCTAATAACACTTTTACAACCAAAGCGGCACGTAGCCGGACCTTTACCGAATTGAACTCTTTCACGGCTGAAGGCCTCCAAACAAGAAATATTAACAAAGCAACAAGATAAAATCCCGTTAAGATAGCAATAAAATTATTAAAGAAAAGCAAACATCACAGCAAGGTAGATAGAACGAACATATGCAAGGTGCAATACAAATGGCTGAAGGCCACAATTAAGTTTCAAAATTTTAGAATATATTACCAAAGACTTTTAAAAGCAGAAGGCCACGATGTTTAAAAAAACAAGAAATCTTAAAAATCAACACGATAAAAACGCAATTAAGGGGGCAAATAAAATAAAAACAAAAACATATCATGGCTGAGTGGAAAGCCTCAAGGCAAAGCAGATAGAACAAACAAATGCAAGGTGCAATACCAATGGCTGAACGCCACAACTAAGTTTCAAAATTTTAAAGTATGTCCATAATCTTTTAAAGGCAGAAGGCCGCAATGTTTAAGCTTGGAAGATGAATTTAAGAATTAGTTTTGCAAAATTTTTAAGGAAAAAGAAAAAATAACCATAAGCCCTAAATTTTAAGTAGCTGAAAACAGATAATTAAACACTGGTGGCACTCAGAAGCCTCCACGCTGGTCAGTCTGCCCTTGTTCACTTAGGCGAGACAGGTGGTGAGACCAACTGCACTTGACCCATAGGAACCTAACCAGGGGACAGCCATGGACCAACTGACATAACGACTTGCTTCCCAACAATCAGTACATCAGAACTCAAACACAAATTGTTGAGGACGTAATTATCCACAATCAAATATGTACAAATACTCGATGTTGCTTTCAGGAAAACCTCCCCACCAGTGAACCACCGAAACGAACCACAACACGAATGGACAAGGCTTGGGTACTTAAAACAGCACTCAACTTTGACGTCCTGGGTCGGTGAACGACGAAGCTCGAAGCGATCGGACAGCTTCACACACCCCCGACACTGCACAGGTACCGACAGCGGACCCAGCGACTGCACCGCGCGGAGATATCTTCCCTGGTCCGCAGCAACCGACCGACTACCTGCTGGTCCGTTCGTGACTGCTGCTCCGTCGCGACTGCACTGCTGGCGCGTCTCCCACTCACTTCCAGACACAAGACGGCGGAAATACTGGCTCGGGCCCAACCATGCAGAGGAAACACGCCCACTGGCTAAGAGACATCCCTGCACCAGGAAGGACCGACCCATGTTCCACAAGATGGTAATTCAAGGGGCCCTGAAGCGCTTAGAGAACCAGTTACACGTCGCACGATGAGACGACCGACCTCTCAGAGGCAGTACGCCGACAACATTTAAAATAACCTGTCAAAGGAAATAACACCAACTACACATACACAACCTGACAAACGCTTGCACGAAGACCTGAACTATACCCGACAGTAACTAAGCACGCACGAAGTCAAATCGGGAGTCGATGCACACACACACACACACACACACACACACACACACACACACACACAGCCGACTCATGAACGATTGGCGAGCCAAAACGCGTTGTCCGGTAGGACAACCAACTGACGATCCACGAAGACTTTTGGCCCGATTCAAGTGATGCGTGGCGGCAATGGCCGGGTGACCCATGACGACGCAGACCTCAATGCTGCTACATCCCGACTGCACTAGTGCCGCATTGCAACTCGCCGACTGACAGGTCCGAACTGCGCTCCAGACACGTTCCAACTGCGTGGCAGACCCGAACTGGCTTACGACAGACAACGACCGGGAAGTAATAGCAGTCGAGCAAAGATATTACGAGAGGGGATACATCGATACGCGCTGCTAGCGCCGCTCACGGTCAGCCAAAACAGCAACTCAGTGACAGTAGTAATTTAAATTAATGTAGTGAGGTGGACGTACGTTAAAAACAGGTTGTAAAATGCATGATGGCAGGAACACGAGCCACGCACGTCTCACATCGCTCGTGCACAGACTATAACACCACGTTCAAATTCCTAAATCTTCATAATCTGTCATTGTAGTAGCAGTAACCGATCTAACAACTGTGCCAGACACTTTTTATCTTATATAGACATTGCCGACTGCAGCGCCTTATTCTGCTTGTTCACATATCTATGTATTTGAATATGCATGCCTATACCAGTTTCTTTGGCGCTTCAGTGTATTTAAACATTACACAGTCATTGTGTCGGCGTTAAGTAACGTAGAGCAGTGAGACTGAACAAAAGACGTTATCAGTGTAGTGTTGGTATTTTGTTTATCTGTAGTGAGTCAGCTGTTGCAAGTGATCATGACAAATGACAATAGGTCAGTTCCTGCTGAAACCACTTTTTCTGTTTGTTATTGCTCTGTAAAACGAAAGATTCCTGAAATGGTATCTTGTGTTCGGTGACCCTGAAATAGTGTGTTAAAATTAATAATATACCACACACAAAAAAACACAGCTACACGGGAACACAATGCTGGTGAACAAACACTGACAGATTTCAAGAAAATGAAAACAGTCCCCACATAAAACCTAAACCAAAATTGTCTAAAAATTATTTGTTTCGCAGTTCTAGCTGCTCATGTAACATATGTTTTGCCCATATTTTCAAATGTTTGTGTACCGTATTCTCGTATAATATGACCAACGCTTTTCCCTTATCTGTCTGAGCAAAATTTTTTGTGTTTTGTTTACGTGTAGCACGAAATGGCTATTTTCTCTCAGGTACATATTAAATGAGGATGGATGGCTTTCACTCAGTCTGGTGTGTTCTTTATCCCGTGTGTTAAAAATTCTCCTCATTTGGCCAGAGCAAAATATCTCGCTATCTCTTCTTTTGTAAATGCCGTCGATACGGAAAATAACATGCATGTTAGTCTTATGGAACGTACATGCTACTGTAGCTGAAATCATTCCGATGTATGGCTTGACAGTGTATTTTAGTATTTCTTGTTTTCATCCTGTAGCTCGCGGGATGTCAGCATTTTTACTAACTGTTTCCCTTTCAGCTTTTTCCCATGCATCTTGTTATTCATAGTCTAATTGTACAAATTGTAATCATTGTTTTTGATTTGGCTCCAAATGTACTTAGTTCTTTATCAGTTTCGTCTTTCTCTGCTGGATGGCTCACAATGCGATTCTCGGTGGATTGGAAGATTACATTTTTATGAGCGGTAGGATTACAAGAGCTGCTGTTAACTACCGTGTCCGGTGTTCTAGGTTTCCTACAAACTCCAAATATATGTAATGTATGGGTATTTACTACCTTTAAATCTAGAAAGCTGTTATTCTATTGCGCTTCTAATTCCTAGGTAGACGTAAGATTCTTATGCATGCTGTTTAGCTGTTTGTATATGCAGTTTATTCCTTCAATGCTACTGTCAAAAAGAATCAACGTGCCACCTACACATCGTTTGCAATATATGATTTTGTCTCTCCTCTGATTGCGTTTATAGCAACCTCCCTTGCTAGGATGTTAAGGAAGATTTTCGCTATTGTGCTCACAAGACAGTTTCCCGTTGCTAGGCCGTTTTTGATAGACTGGTGTATCTTCTTCATGGATCTTTGGCTGGGCTCTAAGTTCAAAAATGGTTCAAATGGCTCTGAGCACTATTGGACTTAACTTCTGAGGTCATCAGTCCCCTAGAACATAGAACTGTTGTTGTGGTCTTCAGTCCTGAAACTGGTTTGATGCAGCTCTCCATGCTACTCTATCCTGTGCAAGCTTCTTCATCTCCCAGTACCTACTGCAACCTACATCCTTCTGAATCTGCTTAGTGTATTGATCTCTTGGTCTCCCTCTACGATTTTTACCCTCCACGCTGCCCTCCAATGCTAAATTTGTGATCCCTTGATGCCTCAAAACATGTCCTACCAACCGATCCCTTCTTCTAGTCAAGTTGTGCCACAAACTTCTCTTCTCCCCAATCCTATTCAATACCTCCTCATTAGTTACGTGATCTACCGACCTTATCTTCAGCATTCTTCTGTAGCACCACATTTCGAAAGCTTCTATTCTCTTCTTGTCCAAACTGGTTATCGTCCATGTTTCACTTCCATACATGGCTACACTCCATACAAATACTTTCAGAAACGACTTCCTGACACTTAAATCTATACTCGATGTTAACAAATTTCTCTTCTTCAGCAACGATTTCCTTGCCATTGCTAGTCTACATTTTATATCCTCTCTACTTCGACCATCATCAGTTATTTTGCTCCCCAAATAGCAAAACTCCTTTACTACTTTAATTGTCTCATTTCCTAATCTAATCCCCTCAGCATCAACCGATTTAATTTGACTACATTCCATTATCCTCGTTTTGCTTTTGTTGATGGTCATCTTATATCCTCCTTTCAAGACACTGTCCATTCCGTTCAACTGCTCTTCCAAGTCCTTTGCTGTCTCTGACAGAATTACAATGTCATCGGTGAACCTCAAAGTTTTTACTTCTTCTCCATGAATTTTAATACCTACTCCGAATTTTTCTTTCGTTTCCTTTACTGCTTGCTCAATATACAGATTGAATAACATCGGGGAGAGGCTACAACCCTGTCTCACTCCTTTCCCGCCGGCCGGTGTGGCCGTGCGGTTAAAAGCGCTTCAGTCTGGAACCGCGTGACCGCTACGGTCGCAGGTTCGAATCCTGCCTCGGGCATGGATGTGTGTGATGTCCTTAGGTTAGTTAGGTTTAAGTAGTTCTAAGTTCTAGGGGACTTATGACCACAGATGTTGAGTCCCATAGTGCTCAGAGCCATTTGAACCAACTCCTTTCCCAACCACTGCTTCCCTTTCATGCCCCTCGACTCTTATAACTGCCATGTGGTTTCTGTACAAATTGTAAATAGCCTTTCGCTCCCTGTATTTTACCCCTGCCACCTTCAGAATTTGAAAGAGAGTATTCCAGTTAACGTTGTCAAAAGCTTTCTCTAAGTCTACAAATGCTAGAAACGTAGGTTTGCCTTTTCTTAATCTTTCTTCTAAGATAAGTCGTAAGGTTAGTATTGCCTCACGTGTTCCAACATTTCTACGGAATCCAAACTGATCTTCCCCGAGGTCCGCTTCTACCAGTTTTTCCATTCGTCTGTAAAGAATTCGCGTTAGTACTTTGCAGCTGTGACTTATTAAACTGATAGTGCGGTAATTTTGACATCTGTCAACACCTGCTTTCTTTGGGATTGGAATTATTATATTCTTCTCGAAGTCTGAGGGTATTTCGCCTGTCTCATACATCTTGCTCACCAGATGGTAGAGTTTTGTCATTACTGGCTCTCCCAAGGCCATCAGTAGTTCTAATGGAATGTTGTCTACTCCCGGGGCCTTGTTTCGACTCAGGTCTTTCAGCGCTCTGTCAAACACTTCACGCAGTATGTTATCTCCCATTTCTTCTTCATCTACATCCTCTTCCATTTCCATAATATTGTCCTCAAGTACATCGCCCTTGTATAAACCCTCTATATACTCCTTCCACCTTTCTGCCTTCCCTTCTTTGCTTAGAACTGGTTTGCCATCTGAGCTCTTGACATTCATACAAGTGGTTCTCTTCTCTCCAAAGGTCTCTTTAATTTTCCTGTAGGCAGTATCTATCTTACCCCTAGTGAGATAAGCCTCTACATCGTTACATTTGTCCTCTAGCCATCCCTGCTTAGCCATTTTGCACTTCCTGTCGATCTCATTTTTGAGACGTTTGTATTCCTTTTTGCCTGCTTCATTTACTGCATTTTTATATTTTCTCCTTTCGTCAATTAAATCCAATATTTCTTCTGTTACCCAAGGATTTCTACTAGCCCTCGTCATTTTACCTATTTGATCCTCTGCTGCCTTCACTACTTCATCCCTCAAAGCTATCCATTCTTCTTCTACTATATTTCTTTCCCCCATTCCTGTCAATTGTTCCCTTATGCTCTCCCTGAAACTCTCTACAACCTCTGGTTCTTTCAGTTTATCCAGGTCCCATCTCCTTAAATTCCCGCCTTTTTGCAGTTTCTTTAGTTTCAATCTGCAGTTCATAACCAATAGATTGTGGTCAGAATCCACATCTGCCCCTGGAAATGTCTTACAATTTAAAACCTGGTTCCTAAATCTCTGTCTTACCATTATGTAATCTATCTGATACCTATTAGTATCTCCAGGATTCTTCCAGGTATATAACCTTCTTTCATGATTCTTGAACCAAGTGTTAGCTATGATTAAGTTATGCTCTGTGCAAAATTCTACAAGACGGCTTCCTCTTTCATTTCCTTCCCCCAATCCATATTCACCTACTATGTTTCCTTCTCTCCCTTTTCCTACTGACGAATTCCAGTCACCCATTACTATTAAATTTTCGTCTCCCTTCACTACCTGAATAATTTCTTTTATCTCGTCATACATTTCATCAATTTCTTCATCATCTGCAGAGCTAGTTGGCATATAAACTTGTACTACTGTAGTAGGCATGGGCTTTGTGTCTATCTTGACCACAATAATGCGTTCACTATGCTGTTTGTAGTAGCTAACCCGCACTCCTATTTTTTTTTATTCATTAGTAAACCTACTCCTGCATTACCCCTATTTGATTTTGTATTTATAACCCTGTAATCACCTGACCAAAAGTCTAGTTCCTCCTGCCCCGAACTTCACTAATTCCCACTATATATAACTTTAACCTATCCATTTCCCTTTTTAAATTTTCTAACCTACCTGCCTGATTAAGGGATCTGACATTCCACGCTCCGATCCGTAGAACGCCAATTTTCTTTATCCTGATAACGACGTCCTCTTCAGTAGTCCCCGCCCGGAGATCCGAATGGGGGACTATTTTACCTCCGGAATATTTTAACCAAGAGGACGCCATCATCATTTAATCATACAGTAAAGCTGCATGTCCTCGGGAAAAATTACGGCTGTAGTTTCCCCTTGCTTTCAGCCGTTCGCAGTACCAGCACAGCAAGGCCGTTTTGGTTAATGTTACCTGGCCAGATCAGTCAATTATCCAGACTGTTGCCCTTGCAACTACTGAAAAGGCTGCTGCCCCTCTTCAGGAACCACACGTTTGTCTGGCCTCTCAACAGATACCCCTCCGTTGTGGTTGCACCTACGGTACGGCCATCTGTATCGCTGAGGCACGCAAGCCTCCCCGCCAACGGCAAGGTCCATGGTTCATGGGGGGACATAGAACTACTTAAACCTAACTAACTTAAAGACATCACACACATCCATGCCCGAGGCAGGATTCGAACCTGCGACAGTAGCGGTCGCGCGGTTCAAGACTGTAGCGCCTAGAGCCTCTCGGCCACACCGGCCGGCAGGCTCTAAGTTTTGGTGTCCACGGATTAACCACTACACAGTCTTCAGATTCCTTTTCTGTTAAAAGGATGGATTGCTTTCACTCAGAAGATTAAGAAATAAAATCAATTTTCAACATGCCAGTGACGAAAGTATTTACTATCTGTTGCATATATTGTAGACTGATTCTGCATCGACTGATGTTATGTATCGACATACAACACTTAAACTTTCTCGGTTTACAAACGGGATCATAAGCAGTACTTCTAACATAAGGGCTATATTCCTAAAATTGTCCACGTGCAACAAACATGGAGTATCTATCCGAAGCCACCGTAAGTGGACTGACAGCTTGAAAGGAGCAGTAGGAAAAGCAGATGCCAGACAGAGATTCATGGGAAGAATCGTAAATACATGTAATTCATGAACTAAATAAGTGAGTTTCTTTGACCTAGGCTGATGATTAGTATTCAGTCTAGGACCCTTACCACTTAGGACTGACAGAAGAGGTTGTGAAGATCCAACGAAGAAAGGCAAGTTTAGTCGTCGCGATGCTCAACCAACTCCAGTGACTTACCTTTACTAGAGAGGCGTTGTGCAACACAGAGAAGTTTACTACAGAAATTTCAAGAGAGTATTTTCCGGGAAGAGTCGGGCAACATATTACTTTTCCCGCATATGTCTCACGAAATGACCTTCAAGAGACAATTCGAGAAAGTAGAGCCAATACAGAGGCTTACGGACAATAGTTCTTCCCACGCGCTATTCGCGAATGGACCAGGGAAGAAGTTCTCAGTATGTCCCTCTAAGACCGCTCGTTTAGCCGTGCGATCTAACGCACTGCTTTCCGGGTGGCTGTCCCCGGCACGAATCCGCCCGGCGGGTGATGTCTAAAGTGGCCACTGTAGCAAGTAGATATCTACTAATACCAGTATTGCTGGCCCCTGCTTCGATCACAAGCGAGACAGATTATTCCTACACGTCAGTCAGGGGCCTGAAGTTGGCGTAATAAAGCGCCGAAACTGGTTGCCTAATAAAATAAGGTTGAAAATTGACGGCTGAAAGAGGCTTAATTTGACATCATCATAGCCTAGCCACACACCATCCGGTGGTTTGCGGAGTACTGATGTAGTTGATGTTGATGTAGATGCATTGGTATCAACATCTGCCCGGTTTTAGCTAGATTTGACGTGTTATGTATCCCGGTGTTCTGGATTATATATTTAAGATGACAATAATGATGATTTCAAATGATTAGGGGATGTTGGTACGTGCAACTGTTACTACCTTTCTTTTTTTATTTTAGTGATTTATGAGTGAATAGAAGTTGTCGACAATATTTGCCCAGCTGTGGAAAGCCAACAAAAAGTGTGTGTTCAATGAAATCTAGTAAAATTGTTTCATCTTACCTGCAACTGAAACACATGGTCTCGTTCCGGGACCGAGACAGAGCGACGGTTTAACTGCACGCTAGTACCGCTGGCCACACACCGACCGTCAGAGTGACGAATAAGAGATAGAAAGGAAAACTAACTTGCTTTGTGAGTATTAACTCGTTGGCAACAGGCTGATAAGCTAGGCGTAATTTTGCTTGCCTGACGCTGTACATTTATGTAAGTGTTGTAGATAGCACACTTGTTCTTAGCACGTAACTTATTCCACGAAAATTTAAGATTAACGATATTTCTTCATACGTGCCATGTTTCTTACATTGTCCTAATCACAGACGCATCTCTGTTAAATGACGACATGTGGTAACGCTTTGCTACAACCTTGCTCATAAATTAAGGATAATTGCAGAATGTGGTGCCACACAACGCCGCACTATAAAAAACTGGCACTAATAGCATAGGCACATAGGGAACACACACGACACAGATCTGTGTCCACGGTATTGGTGATAGGTTGAGAAAACCATCCCGAAACACATGTGCTACAAACCGCCACTGTTTCCTGCGCATGAACCTCGACATCAATATGGGATATAATCACATTGCACACGTACGCAGGCCGCACAACGGGCTGGCATACTATGGATCAGGTGGTAAAGCAGCTGCTGGGGTATAGCCTCCCATTCTTGCACCAGTGCCTGTCGGAGCTCCTGAAGTGTCCTAGGGGTTTGAAGACGAGCAGCGATACCACGACCGAGAGCATCCCAGACGTGTTCGATGGGGTTTAGGTCTGGAGAACAGGCAGGTCACTCCGCTCGCCTGATATGTTCTGTTTCAAGGTACTCCTCCACAATGGCAGCTCGGTGGGGCCGTGCGTTATCATCCATCAGGAGGAAGGTGGGACCCACTGCACCCCTCAAAAGGCGGACATACTGGTGAAAGATGACGTCCCGATACACCTGATCTGTTACAGTTCCTCTGTCAAAGACATGCAGGGGTGTACGTGCACCAGTCATAATCCCATCCCACACCATCAAACTACGACCTCCATAGAGGTCCCTTTCAAGGACGTTAAGGGGTTGGTATCTGGTTCCTGGTTCACGCCAGATAAAAACCCGGCGAGAATCACTATTCAGACTATACCTGGACTCGTCCGTGAACATAACCTGGGACCACTGTTCCAATGACCATGTACCGTGTCCTTGACACCAGGCTTTACGGGCTGTCCTGTGACCAACGGTCAGTGCAATGCACCTTGCAGGTCTTCAGGCGAATAAACCATGTCTGTTCAGTCGTCTGTGTGTCTGGAGACAACTGTTCCAGTGGCTGCCGTATGGTCCCGAGAAAGGCTACGTGCAGGACACCGTGGCCGTCTGCGGGCACTGATGGCGAGATATCGGTCTTCTTGTGGTGTTGTACACTGTGGACGTCCCGTACTGTAGCGCCTGGACACGTTTCCTGTCTGCTGGAATCGTTGCAACAATCTTGAGAACACACTTTGTGGCCGGCCGGGGTGGCCGAGCGGTTCTAGGAGCTACAGCCTGGAACCGCGCTACTGCTGCGGTCGCAGGTTCGAATCCTGCCTCGGGCATGGATGTGTGTGATGTCCTTAGGTTAGTTAGGTTTAAGTAGTTCTAAGTTCTAGGGGGCTGATGACCTCAGAAGTTAAGTCCCATAGTTCTCAGAGCCATTTGAACACACTTTGTGGCACAGGGAGGGCCCGTGCTACGACCTTCTGTGTTTGATTAGCCTCCAGTCGCCCTAGTATTCTACCGCTCATAACGTCATCAATATGTGTTCTTTGAGCCATTTTCAACACACAGTCACCAGCAGCATGTCTGAAAACGTCTGCACACTTACTCGCTGCACCGTACTCTGACATGCACCAACACCTCTGCGTATGAGGACTACTGCCAGCGCCGCCGTGCGACGACCGCAGGCCAAATGCGCCGCATGGTCATACCCCGAGGTGATTTAAACCCGCAAACCGCCTACCAGAGCGTTGTTTCACCATTTATTCAGCAATATCCTTAATTTATGAGAACTTACTTATTTAAACATTTCTGTCATTTGTGATGAATATTTTAGAAGTTTCACCGTTTACTATTGCACCCACTTCGATAATATATATATATATATATATATATATATATATATATATATATATATATATATATATACACAATAGCTTGAAATATGAAACTTGAGCTACTGCCAGTGTACCGGATGTTGAGATAACTTACGGTATTGCAGTCGGGTAACGTCCACGACTACCGCTGACCATATGAGTGGACTTCAATTATGATTACCTGACATCGCCAGCCGCATTGGGGCGATCTCAGAATCTTAACACGGTTGTTCTTCTTACTATTGAAGTTTATATTTGCGCGATAAAACTTCTGTCGTAAGAAGAACAACCGTGTTTGAAAAGCGTATCACGCATTATTATGGCATGCCATGTACCTTTTATTGAATGTTGCACTGCACTTCAAATTGCCACAGGTACATGACACTGTTTTTCAGCAAAGTAACCAAGTCTCTATAAACAACTGTCGGAACATTCTATGAACCGTTCAGTTCAGCGACGAGAGAAATCCGCTCCTTGGCCATGGAGCCATCCGAGAACCACTGTGTGTACGTCCACGTCATTGTACGATTGCTGTGAATCAGTTCCTCGATTGTATGGACATTGTTGACTATGGTCGATGTTGATATCGACGTCGTTTCTACCCTGATAGGCTTCATTTACGACTGTGCTGTCTTGGTCAAATTCTTAGAAGCAATTCACTACTGCTGGCGGTGAGGTCGGATATTGTCCATATATGGCCCCAGTTTCGTGGTGAATCTATGTGCATTTTATAATTTTTTCCTGCAAGAATAGTACTGTCTCGCGTTCTTCAGCTTTGGGGTACGTTCCCAGTTGACGCACAATTAAACTGCGCACTATGACGCATCTGTTATCCGTGCAGTGGATGAACTGTGTCTTCAGGAAAACCCGAACTTGTAGTCTCTTCTGACTATACATCACTCTTCTTGTGCAACTACACTCCTGGAAATGGAAAAAAGAACACATTGACACCGGTGTGTCAGACCCACCATACTTGCTCCGGACACTGCGAGAGGGCTGTACAAGCAATGATCACACGCACGGCACAGCGGACACACCAGGAACCGCGGTGTTGGCCGTCGAATGGCGCTAGCTGCGCAGCATTTGTGCACCGCCGCCGTCAGTGTCAGCCAGTTTGCCGTGGCATACGGAGCTCCATCGCAGTCTTTAACACTGGTAGCATGCCGTGACAGCGTGGACGTGAACCGTATGTGCAGTTGACGGACTTTGAGCGAGGGCGTATAGTGGGCATGCGGGAGGCCGGGTGGACGTACCGTCGAATTGCTCAACACGTGGGGAGTGAGGTCTCCACCGTACATCGATGTTGTCGCCAGTGGTCGGCGGAAGGTGCACGTGCACGTCGACCTGGGACCGGACCGCAGCGACGCACGGATGCACGCCAAGACCGTAGGATCCTACGCAGTGCCGTAGGGGACCGCACCGCCACTTCCCAGCAAATAAGGGACACTGTTGCTCCTGGGGTATCGGCGAGGTCCATTCGCAACCGTCTCCATGAAGCTGGGCTACGGTCCCGCACACCGTTAGGCCGTCTTCCGCTCACGCCCCAACATCGTGCAGCCCGCCTCCAGTGGTGTCACGACAGGCGTGAATGGAGGGACGAATGGAGACGTGTCGTCTTCAGCGATGAGAGTCACTTCTGCCTTGGTGCCAATGATGGTCGTATGCGTGTTTGGCGCCGTGCGGGTGAGCGCCACAATCAGGACTGCATACGACCGAGGCACACAGGGCCAACACCCGGCATCATGGTGTGGGGAGCGATCTCCTACACTGGCCGTACACCACTGGTGATCGTCGATGGGACACTGAATAGTGCACGGTACATCCAAACCGTCATCGAACCCATCGTTCTACCATTCCTAGACCGGCAAGGGAACTTGCTGTTCCAACAGGACAATGCACGTCCGCATGTATCCCGTGCCACCCAACGTGCTCTAGAAGGTGTAGGTCAACTACCCTGGCCAGCAAGATCTCCGGATCTGTCCCCCATTGAGCATGTTTGGGACTGGATGAAGCGTCGTCTCACGCGGTCTGCACGTCCAGCACGAACGCTGGTCCAACTGAGGCGCCAGGTGGAAATGGCATGGCAAGCCGTTCCACAGGACTACATCCAGCATCTCTACGATCGTCTCCATGGGAGAATAGCAGCCTGCATTGCTGCGAAAGGTGGATATACACTGTACTAGTGCCGACATTGTGCATGCTCTGTTGCCTGTGTCTATGTGCCTGTGGTTCTGTCAGTGTGATCATGTGATGTATCTGACTCCAGGAATGTGTCAATAAAGTTTCCCCTTCCTGGGACAATGAATTCACGGTGTTCTTATTTCAATTTCCAGGAGTGTATCTTAGCGTGGGACAACATGTGTAACTTTCTTTCCCTAGGCACTTATGAGATGCAGTATTTAGTATCTGATGCTCAGACTTATCTCCTGTGATGCAGTATTTACTACCTGATCCTCATAATTTTCGCCTCTGATGCAGTTATCTGTAATGAAGCACTGCTTGGAAAAAGCTTCACAAATATCCAGTCGGCCTTTGCTACGACTTCAAAGTGGGGCAATAAATGACAACTTGCTTTCAGTGTTCAGACAAGTAAAACTACGTCCTTCACAAAAAGATAAAAACTAGAATTGTACACTGAAACTGCTATAGGTATGCGTATTGAAATACAGAGTTATGTAAACAGGCAGAATACGGGGCTCCGGTCCGCAACGCCTGTATAAGACAACAAGTGTCTCGCGTCGTTGTTAGATAGGTTACCGCTGTTACAATGGCAGGTTCTCAAGATTTAAGTATAAGTTTGAAAGTTGCGTTATAGTCGGCGTACCAGCGATGGGAAAAAATGGTTCAGGTGGCTCTAAGCACTATGGGACTTTACATCTGAGGCCATCAGTCCCCTAGACTTAGAACTACTTAAACATAACTAACCTAAGGACATCACACTCATCCATGCTCGAGGGAGGATTCGAACTTGGGACCGTAGCAGCCGCGTGGCTCTGGACTGAAGCGCCTAGAACCGCTCCGTCGCAGCAGCCGGAGAGCGATGGGACACAGCACCTCCGAGGAAGTAGGAATTTTCCCGTACGACCATTTCACGAGTGTACCGTGAATATCAGGATTCTGGTAAAACATCAAATCTTCTATATCGCTGCGGCCGGAAAAAGCTCCTGCAAGAACGGGACCAACGACGAGTGACAGAAGTGCAACCCTTCCACAATTTGGTGCATGTTTCAATGCTGGGTCATCAACTAGTCTTAGCATGCGAACCATTCAACGAAACATCATCGATATGGGATTTCGGAATCGAAGCCCCACTCATGTACCCTGGATGACTTGCACGACACAAAGCTTTACGTCTCACATGGGCATGTCAGCACCGACTTTGGACTGCTGATGACTGGAGACATGTTGCGTGCTCGGACGGCTCTCGTTTCAAATTGTATCGAGCGGATGGATGAGTAAGGGTACGGAGACAACCTCATGAATCCATTGACCATGCATGTCAGCAGGGGACTATTCAAGGTAGTGGAGGCTCTGTAGTAATGTGGGGCGTGTGCAGTTAGAGTGCTATGGGACCCCTGATACGTCTAAATACGACTCTGACTGGTGACATGTACGTAAACATCCTGTCTGATCACCTAGATCAATTTATGTCCATTGTGCATTTTGAAGGAGTTGGGCAATACCAGCAGGACAAAGCGACACCCCACACGTCCAGAATTGCTACAGAGAGGCTCCAGAAACACCCTTCTGAGTTTAAACACTTCCGCTCGACAGCAATCTCACCAGACATGAACATTGTTGAGCATATCTGGGATGCCTTGCAACGTGTTGCTCAGAAGAATATCTACGCTCTCGTACTCTTACGGATTTATGGATAATCCTGCAGGATTCATCATGTCAGTTCCCTCCAGCACTACCTCAGACACTAGAGGCGTCCACACCATGTCGTGTTGCGGGCCCCTACGTGATATTAGGCAGGTGTAACAGTTTCTTTTACTCTTCAGTGTATAAATGTAATTTCAGCCAGTCGCAACTCACGTAAATCCTGGGTATAACCATTTTTAGGGATATGAAATGGAACGATTATATTGGCATAGTCATAGGTAAAGCAGGAAGCAAACTTCGGATTATTTTTTTAAGGACCATTGAAATGGAGACGAGAGAGATGAAAAAAACAGTATTAAACTTTTAGTATTTCAGAAGTAACCGCCATAACTATTGAAACATTTATGCCACTGTGAGGCAAGACACACTATGCCTTCGTGGAAGAATGTTTCCTGTTGCCTATGGAACCATGATTGTACCTACTTGTGCACCTCTTGGTATGACAAAATCTTGTTGCAGAAAGATAAAAAAGGGTATCCAACATCTTAGTATGTGACTGAATACAGAGATGAATGTATGCGTGGATCAACCACAACAAACGATCTAAAAGGTACTACAAATGTTTTAGCATATACTGCACGATTTACAATGAGCAGCGCGAAGAGCACTAATGCTGGAGCTTACCAGTATCTGCCAAGTGACAACGCCAGAGGCTGGTTAATAGTGGTACGCCCGTAAGACAAAGTGTTTATTACCCAATTAACAGTTCTAACACTGCAATGTTTTCATTTTGAATTTTTTTACTAGTCAGATGTAATCGCTAGTCGCCAGAAAGTAACACTTACTACTACTCTAAAAAAAAGAAAAAAGGTAGCCAAGAATGAGAAAAATAGACGTAATTGGCAACTCTGTGTTGGACAACAATGCATATAGTCCCACTTAATTCTTTTTAATGTTTAGCCACTGTTTTACTGTAAGATTAGGAGACGTTGCAGTACGCTCTTGTTGGGACATCATTACTAAGATGTTAGGAGATGCAGAATATTCTGAAACAGTTAAGGAGGTGGAAAGTGTAAGATGCAACAAGAGTCGTCAACTTCAAAAGAGTGAAAAGTGCACGAATGAACCCTCAAATGAAGATCTGAATACAGATTGAAACTATATTAAAACAAAAAAAGGAAGCAACATGCAAAGCATGATGTCTGTGATTAATCATGTTATACATCTAGAGATAGCGTGTATATGAATAAAATAAAATTTGAAAAGGATAATTTCTTACTACGCTTGGTGTAGACAAATTAGACTTTTGCTAGCCGATAAATAGGCACAAGTTGGAAATAATTATAATCGACGTTAGGCATCCCACACAAGAGTTAAATGAGTTTGGAACGATTTCTGCCTTGTGCTGAAATTTGAGGGCCGAAAACCCACGAAACTGTTGAAATTTTTTCAGTTTTGCGCTTATAACTCGAAAACGATACACACTGCAGAAAACTTCCAAAACAGAGAAGAGCATTAAATTTCGAATAGAACAACCTATTTAAGACTTAAAATCGGTTCCGCTGTTTAGCCCAAAATCGGCAATTTTTTCCAGACTGGCGGAAAAGTGAATTATGCTCAGGTTCTGTCGATCGTATCCCAAAAATGGCTACTCCAAGTGAAATGCCCCACTCGAAGTTTTTAGAGCTTCAATTCCTGTGTAAAAAGGGCTCGTAAAATTTAAAATACAACTCACTTCTTTGGAAATATAAAAATAAAAGTGTAAAAGTATTAGTAACGCTAACGAAGACACGGATGAAATGTGAATATGTTGCATTTTGTAAAAAATTGAAATTGCTTACTTTTTTTGCTTCATAAAAGAGATTAGTGATGAACTTAAAGTATACTTTCATCAGTTCATGTTTACATGGCTGACCAGTATTATATTTTTGAAGTTTTCTAGAATCAACGATAGTGAGTACAACTAAAAAATACCTCTCCTGCAAAATCCTGCAAATACCGTTTGTTGAATTAGCCCCTCTTCTAACTATAATCTATCGTAGATCCCTCGAACAATAAAACCATGCCCAGTTCTTGAAAAAAGGCAGAGGCCCGGGTCACACACGTCTGTAAGGAAGGTAGTAGACGTGATCGATGAAACTACAGTCCAATATCGATTTGCTGTGGAATATTCTGAGCTCAAATATAATGAGGTATCTTGACCACAATGACCTTCTCATTGCCAACCATTATAGGTTTCAAAAACATCGACCATGTGAAAACCAACTCGCACTTTTCTCACATGACATACTGAAAGCTTTGGATCAAGGCAAACAGGTACATGCAGTATTTCTTGATTTCCGAAAAGCATTTGACTCAGTACCACACCTGCGCTTATTGAAAAAATACGATAATATTGGTACCAAGTGAAATTTCCTACTGGATTAAGGACTTTTTGTCAGAGACGACGCAGTATGTCATCTTGGATGGACAGTCATCGTCAGATGTTGAGGTAACTTCGAGTGCGCCCCAAGGAAGTGTGTTGAGACCCTTGCTGTATATTAATGACATTGCAGACAATATTAATAGTAAAATCAGGCTTTTTGCAGATGATGCAGTTATCTATAATGAAGTACAATCTGAAGGAAACTGCGTAAATATTGAGTCAGATATTGATAAGACTTCGAAGTGGTGCAGAGATTCGCAACTTTTTTTAAATGTTCATAAATGTAAAATTTTGCATTTCACAAAACAAAACAAAAAAAAGAATAAAAAACGTACTATCCTATGAATTACCGTTGGAATCGGCCAACTTGTAGAAATACCTGAGTATAACACTTTGTGGGGATATGAAACGGAATGATCACATAGGTTCAGTCGTGGGTAACGCAGATGGTAGACTTCGGTTTATTGGTAGAAGACTGGGGAAGTGCAATCAATCTATAAAGGAGATAGGCTGAAAATCACTCGTGCGATCAGTTCTAGGATACTGCTCAAGTGTGTGGGATCCGTAGCAGATATGACTAACAGGGATATCGAACGCATACAATAAGGGCAGCACGAATGGTCACAATTGTTTAATCAAATTCAAATGGCTCTAAGCACTATGGGACTTAACATCTGAGGTCAACAATCCCCTAGACTTAGAACTACTTAAACCTAACTAACCTAAGGACATCACACACATCCATGCCCGAGGCAGGATACGAACCTGCGACCGTAGGAGCAGCGCGGTTCCGGACTGAAGCGCCTAGAACCGCTCGGCCACAGCGGACAGCTTTGTGTAATCGGTGGGAGAATGTCAGAGATAGTGAAGGAACTGAACTGGAACACTCTTGAAGACATACGTAAACTATCACCAGAAAGTCCATTACCAAAGTTCCAAGAACCGGCTTTAAGCAATTACTCTAGGAATGCACTACAACCCCCTACGTATCCCTCACATAAGGATCGTGAATATAAGATTACAATAATTACTCCACGCAAAGAAACATTCAAACTATCATTCTTCCGGCGCTCCATACTTGAGTGGAACGTGAGGAAACCCTAATAACTGGTACGTACCCTCTGCAATGCACTTCACGGTGGTTTGCAGAGTGTAGATGTAGCCGTGGATGTAGAGTTTAGTTAAAATGGGTCCCAATTATTCTCATACTCATGTGGTACTGGTACTGTAACATCGGATCCTATTCTATTCCCACGGGATGGTTTGAGAAGGGATGCAAGTCCAAAACTAGTCACCATCAACAAATGAAGGAGACTTCCTAGTGCAAGCAACGACGATGTTCCACCGATTTCTTTCATTGAGGATGCAGTTGTGAACCCACTTCACCTCCAACTTGCTGGAGATCTATAAAATGAGGTTCCTTTCGAAACAAGGATGGCTATTTTTCCGTCACGACAGAGCCCCTAAACTTTCTAGTCGTCAAGTGACACATCACCTTAAGCTAACATTCCCAAGAAGAGGGCTCGGCAGAATTGGTCATGCTTTTTGGCCACCAGGGTCCCCGGTCCTTACCTCTTTTTGATTTTTTTATGTGAGAATGGTTGAAAGACAATATGGAAAGAAACAGTAAACAAAAAGGCGAATTGATCGATTTGTGAATAATGCTGTTCCCACAACATAACACCAAGACTACGCCTGGACACTAGCTGTTGTCATGAGTTATGTGCAGTGCATTGAAGTCGTAGCTGGAGTCTGTGAAAATCAATTTTAGAATTAGTCATTTGCCTTTGCTTAACACCTTCTGTGTGTACATATTGGGGTTACATTCTGTATCTCTCTTGTTATGTGGACTGTTTTAATCGATTGGTCTTCACTGCCATCTCAAGAAATATTTTCTATTCATTCTGAAACTCTCTGTACTTATGAGCACCACAATAATATGAAAATGATGTTTTGAGAGAATCCTTTTTGTGTGATATACGCGGGAGTAAAACTCGTCGGCAGTTTCTCTCGCGATGTGAAAAACTAACTAGAAGCGAGAGTTCAACAGAAACAAGGGAGTAACTTCAACTTACCTGTAGATCTCAATTGAAGTTGTTAGTCCGTTCCGGGAGTGAATCGGTGAGGCGGCTTAGTTGTTCACTGGTGCCATACGCCGACTCTTACACTGACCACTAACAGCTGGCAAGGAAAAGCAAGTTAATTTGGCAATAATGAGCCGCTGAGGTCACAAGGATAAGCTCGCGCTCCCAGATACTGCACTGAATACCAATTATACTTGCGTGTCCTTGTAAATTTCTAGAAGCCTTGGAGATAGTACTCTTGTTGTTAGCACGTAAATTATCCCACGAACACTCAAGTTTCACGTCACCTCTTCGTGTTAATCACATTCCTTCGACATTTCTGCAGTCAGCATAAACATAGACATATCTCATTAAAATGGCTATAGCCCGCATCTCGTGGTCGTGCGGTAGCGTTCTCGCTTCCCACGCCCGGGTTCCCGGGTTCGATTCCCGGCGGGGTCAGGGATTTTCTCTGCCTCGTGATGGCTGGGTGTTGTGTGCTGTCCTTAGGTTAGTTAGGTTTAAGTAGTTCTAAGTTCTAGGGGACTGATGACCATAGATGTTAAGTCCCATAGTGCTAAGAGCCATTTGAGCCATTTAAAATGGCTATACGCGTCAACAGATTACCTGATGCGTAAATAAAGATGTGTAAGATAACAATTTACTTATTTAAAATTTTTTTCTCTTATTTTCTCTCAGACGTTGAACACTGGATTTAAAATTAATGCCATAATCCAATCTACTTATGTATTGAAACTGCTGCTCCAACAGCGAATCATTACTCTACAACTCTAAAAATAAACTCCGTCCGAAGAGGCCTCGAAAAGTCCAATGCTATCGGCGTCACTGGATGCGGACAGCTCGTGGTCGTGCGGTAGCGTTATCGCTTCCCACGCCCAGGTTCCCGGGTTCGATTCCCGGCGGGGTCAGGGATTTTCTCTGCCTCGTGATGACTGGGTGTTGTGTGATGTCCTTAGGTTAGTTAGGTTTAAGTAGTTCTAAGTTCTAGGGGACTGATGACCATAGATGTTAAGTCCCATAGTGCTCAGAGCCATTTGAATCATTTGATGCGTATATGGAGGGGCGTGTATTCAGCACACCGCTCTACCATCCGTTGTCAATTGTCGTGACAGGAACCCCTACTTCTCAGTTAAGAAGGTCCTTAATTGGCCTCACAAGGACTGAGTGCTCCCAGCTTGCCAACAGCGCTCTGCAGACTCGGACGCTGACCTATCCAAATGTTAGCAAAGCCCGACAGTGCTTAACTTCTGTGATGTGACGGGAACCGGTGCTACCACTGCTTCAAGGACGTTGGCCCATTACTCTACAAATAATTTGGAAAAACTATCTTTGTCACATGAACAAACACTGGTAATATAAATCATTTCATTGACAGATGTCAGATATTGAAATGATAAGTGATGAATATTTCTAAAATATTCATCAGTTGTTCATATACCCCACTTAAGTGAAACCCAATTATTATATAAATACAATAGTTTCAAATATTTTCATTATTATCGTCAAGATAAGCTTCCCGTTTTTCAACCACATTTGCAAATTCCTTGAATGACACCTCATATCCCATCAATCACTGTGATTTGCGGCCAAACCTCTTTGCATATAATCAACTCTTACATCCTGTCGAGCTACTACAAGAAGAGGAGCGTGATAAGCTTGAAGCCTCTTTCTTCACTTCCTATACGCTGAAGTGGCCTATGACCATCTCTGGCATTTTGGCCTCCTGTTCAAACCCCAATGGCAGGAGTTTACAATGAGACACATCAACCTAATTGCATCCTCTGTTATGAATTGTCCATTCAGTACATAACGGTAACTCTTACATTTTCAGATGTGCCATAAGGGCCCATTCCATCACTGCTCTGATACAGACCTCCCATGCCGTCCGTCCCAGACTTTCTCGTCACTACCATTCTCTGATATCACATCAACAAATTCACTCCGTTGAGTAGCGAATGATACCACGCTAAAATGAAAAGAAAACACTTACAATTTTTCCCTTTAGACTTCCATCTAACAATGTCCAACCACCCTATCCTTTTAACTTCACCTGCTAAAACTAAAATAGAAGCTCAAAAACTATAACTTTTGAAACTACTAACCAGTTTAACAGTAAATCCTAAAACTTTCATCCATACATACAATATCCTCATCTGCCCCATTGTTATTTACGCAGATGTAACATGGCTCTCTGATCCTTACATGTTTAACCACTCCCAATAAATCCTCGACATGCACTCTCCCTAGTTTTGTGTACCTGGATCTGGGCAGCTAGCTATATGATTCTGCATTGAGTATGTGAAAGAACTTTCTCCTTTTCAAGCAACAGTTAGTTGTGTAAGGATCAGTCAGATGAAAATTAGATAGATGGAAGAAAAGTAAGTAAACTCTTTATTATTTCAAAAATAATATCCATAACTGTTAATACATTTATCCCATTATGAGATAAGATGGTCAGCCTCATCATGAAGAAATATTTGCGGTTGCCTAGAGAATCATGATTCTACCAAGGCAACCATCTCTTTGTCCGAAGGAAACTGTGGTCTCCCTTCAGAGCTCCAAACATGTGGAAATCGCATGGCGAGAGATCGGGATCGGGACTGTGTGGAGGATGCGTGCGCAGCATAGCTGAAACAAACTTGGCAACATGTCGACAAATCTATTCTTATGATCCCCAGATCAGATATACCCCTAAAAGAAGCTAATATTTCTGGCCTTAGGCAGGCCTGTTGGGCCCGATCGACTACTCACTCACCCTCTGCCAGTGGCGACGTAGGATGCAGTATGGAAGGGAATGTGGTCATTTATGGTTTCTTGACCATGGAACCAGTACTAATCGCTCAAGTATCTCCTCACTTGGTCTCACGAGGCTGAGTGGACTCCGTACCAATGCTCTCATCAAGGAAAAAAAATCCCTAGTAGTTGAGATTTGAACCCAGGTTTTCTACAGGGTAGTTAGTCGCGCTGACCGCTTTTTTTATTAAACAATCATATCAAGAACATAAGCACAAAAACAAAATAATGAAGTACTGGAACTGTTTCAACACAAATTATGTCCCACAATAGACTGAAGAACACATTTCAATATACTTAGTGCCATTTTTAAGCTTATAAAGTATAACAAAAGTTTTAAACTGACAAGAGCATCTTCAGTCCAGACAGAGACATAGAACTGAAACGAAAACATATTAAAAAGAATTACAAAAAATATTATTGACTGTTTTAACTAGAATTGCAGTTCTGTCAATTGATTCACAACCGTCCAAACTCTTCACAGAAAGTCATTTGGAGCGTACAAACTAATAACAAAGCATGCACAGGCAACATAAATGAAGGAAAACGTCGTAATGAAGTTAATAAACACCGTTGGGAAGTATGGAGCAGTCCTGGGAACAGATGTAACCACTTATTCGTTGAGTATTTTGTCGGCTACATCGTCGTGCATGTGATTTGTGCCCTTACCAGTGTCGAGGATTACCATGTCTAACATGTTACCAAATATCGTCCTGACATTTGGGTAACGTTTCATCTTCCAACGTGCCGTTCTCATATAAGCCTCGAAACTAATGAGATTATCTTCACTATTGTGGATCATGGTATATGTCACACGCTGCCCTAACAACCACATCACGGTGTTGTTCTTGGTAGCGGGAAAATGTTTCGTGTCCGGCCAGAGAAGGATGTCGGTGCAGTGGCTGGCTGGGCTGCTGCGGGTAATCAGGCCCAGCCTCTGCTGCATCCATTTCCAGTTAATGAGATGACCGCCACAAGTGAAGCGATGGCGTAAGGTGTCGACCAAACCACAGCGGACGCATTTATCACTGTCACATAAGCCGATTCTGTGAAACCTTTCATTAGTGGGGATAACATCGTTTACCACCATGTGGATGCCACCTCAGCAGTGTGGACGGTTAAACTTATGTTGTCCCAAACTGCTGTCCAATGAACACTCAGGTATTTAAGTTCAATGGGATCCCGGACTATTGGAGATATCCATCTTTTTAATAACAGGTGCGTCATCGGTAAATCCTGCGTAAGATAGTTTCCATCTATATAGCTTACTTCAACAAAAAACTGCTTGACATGTCGTAGTTTGTAATGCATTTTATATACATCAATGCGTGTGTGCATATCGGTGGGTTGTAAGGTTCGGAAGAGCCAACTGGTTACGATGAGAGGTTCCTTGTCCAAGTGGGTGATAACGCCATACACTTGCGGTTAATGTCAGGCACGTTGAGTCCGCCGGCCTGTCTGGAAGACGTGAGCGTGGTGTAATTCACTTTAAACAGATGCCCTTGCCAGATAAATCTATTAGAGATTTTCATCACGTGTTTGGCCTGCATCTTGGGGACTGGAAATATATGAGCCGTATAGTATGCTTTACTGAATATATGACTGCTGAGGAGTCGTATGCGTTGGAGAATGTCAACGGACCGCCAATTGTTTTCATAGATGGCACCTTGCATTTTATTGGTGACCTGCTTCCAATTTTTTGTATTAATTTTTAGCGGGCGTTTGTCGATAATCATCCCCAGAGTTTTGTGGGCTTCGACAAGCTTCGCCCTAGGTACAATAACTGCGTAGAATCCCCGAACGTTGACAAAGGTGCATTTATCGGCGTTGATTTTAGTGCAGGAAGCACTACAGTACTCGTCTACCGCGGTCTTCAGGGTTGATATGTCTTCGTCGTTGCGCAGTAACACTCCTACGTCGTCGGCGTAAGCACGAACCACGAAGGACGTCCCGGCGATCGACAGGCCTGCACGTTTGTCATGAATGGAGCGTAAGAGTAGCTCGAGCGATAAAACAAATAACATCATGGAGAGAGGGCTCCCTTGCGGTATTCCTCTTTCGGTCTCGATGGGCTGAGTAAACTGTACATTAACACTGACTTTGGTTGTAATGTACGTGACGAATTGTTGCACGACATTAGTAACTCGTTGATCAAAACCACAACGCTGCAGTCTGGAAGACGTGGTAGGAGGCACTCGTGGCGGACGCGATCAAATGCCTTGCAAAAATCGATAAACAGCAATGTGAGATTCGCGTTAGTGACTGACGCTATGGCTATTACATCTCTATATTCCGAGAGGGGCGTCATAATAGTGCGACAAGGAAGCATGATTGATGGTTGTGAATATCTTGCTTCATTAATGGAGACAATCTGCTGGTGAGTGCTCTGGCAAAGGTTTTGTAATCAAAATTGAGTAAAGTAATCGGTCCGAAGTTATTTAAGGTTTTTCGGTGTTTGCTTTCTTGTTTCAATACAGTGCGACCTTCCTTCATCTCGGCCGGCACATCACTCCCTCACATCACTTCATTGAGAACATCTGTAAATACGTGTCCGATTATGGGCCAGAAACGCACATAAAATTCCCGTGGCAACCCATCAGGGCCAGGGGATTTATTCGATGCTGAGCCAGAAATCAGTTCAAGGACTTCGTCTGGAGCAAAATCGTGTACGACCACCGAGTCCTCCGCAGGCGTGACTACGGGGGCAGAGCACGCACGATGTCGCCGTCATCACCATGTGTATCGCATTGCGAGTACAGGTTCGTGAATTACCGGTAAACTGCAGTAAGAATATCACTCTGTCGGGTCAAAAGGAGACCATCAACTGTGTTCAGCTCCTCGATAAAAACTCGCTTGCGATTGTCACGATGTTTTATGACGTGATACAACGATGCATGTTCGTCCTCTTGAAGCGATTTTGCTTTAGATCTGATCTTCAGTCCTTCAAGCTGCGTTCGCTTTATGCCTATAAGCTTCGCCTTTATTTGTTTGATGGTCGTCAGCTGCGTGTTGGTTGATGACGTAGTCGCATACAACTCTCGCAGAACTGTCTGGTAAAAATCAATCGTGCGTTTCACATCTTGCGCCCGTTGCCAGCTGTAGTTTTTTTTAAGGATAATCGCATTTTCCGTTTGACCACAACAGTCCACCAGGCTATCTTGCTCGGATATCTGCAGCATTGCGTGAGACATTCCGCCGATGTCGTGGAGAGGACATCTCGTATCGCGGTATCGGCTCAAATAGAAATATTTAGGCACCACGGAATCCTGTGCCATTTAGTATGCTGTTTGGCCAGATTTATCGTGACACAGAGAGCGCAGTGGTCGGAGAAACTAGCTGGAATGACATCGGCATCTAGAACATGTTGGCAAATGTTCTCAGAGATGTACAAACAGTCTAGACGGCTACATGCGGAGGAGGTCAGGTATGTGTAGTTTACTAGGGTAGGAAATTTTAGTTCCCAAGCATCCTTCACCTGTAGGTGACGCACCAGTTCATGTAGTTCCCTGCAGTAATTAAAGTTTGGCGATTGATCTTTCCTGTGCATCACACAGTTAAAATCACCACTAATCATCAACTGGGTTGGGTTGCGGCGTAACAAGTAGATGATGTCCTGTTTAAAGAAGTTAGCTCTTTCTGATTTTGGAGTCGTCCCATCTGGAGCATAGATATGTCTCTACCGGAGTCCAACATTTCGACATTGCTCACTGGGATTCCGTCTCGTGATAGAATGGCTGTACCTGTACCCTCGACCGCCGCGGTGTTTACGATTGTTGCAAATCATGATATATGAACACTTAAGATAGACACTTCCTGTAACAGAACTATATCAGCTTCTGACTCATGGATAAAGTGCCACAGCCGGCCGGGTTGGCCGAGCGGTTCTAGGCGCTACAGTCTGGAACCGCGCGACCGCTACGGTCGCAGTTTCGAATCCTGCCTCGGGCATGGATGTGTGTGATGTCCTTAGGTTAGTTAGGTTTAAGTAGTTCTAAGTTCTAGGGGACTGATGACCTCATCAGTTAAGTCCCATAGTGCTCAGAGCCATTTGAATCATAAAGTGCCACAGCATTGATAATTTTAAATCTGTCCTAACTCTATTAATGTTCAGGGACAAAAACTTATAAACTTGAGTCATGATCGTCAGAGACGTGTGGGTGTTGGGAAGCTTTGGAAGCCCAGTCCATCTGACCGTCGGACTTCGTACCTAAATCCGCAGGTTTCGTACCAGTTTTTGCGCTGACTTTACATTTTGTCTTACCTCCAGCCACGGTGTCATTTGTTTGAACTTCATTTTGCAGTCGTACAGTTGTCCGAAGTGTCATAGAAGTCGGCGGAGTTGGTGAGACATGGCTGTAAGCAGTATGTGAAAGCCCTTGCTTCGGAACGGGTGACGGCAAGTCCGAAGACGCATCTCTAGTAAGCTCAATGCTGTTTTTTGGAGCCGCACTGGCGTGTAGACCCCGTCGGGTAGACCGCTCGCCTGGTGCAAGTCTTTCTATTTGACGCCAACTCGGCGACTCGCGCGTTGATGGGGATGAAATGATGATGATTAGGACAACACAACACGCAGTCCCTGAGCGGAGAAAATCTCCGACCCAGCCGGGAATCGAACCCACCCGGGCCCTTAGAATTGACAGTCTGTCGCGCTGACCACTCAGCTACCGGGGGCGGACAGCTTTCGGTTCCTCGCGTTGTTTGGAAGCAGTTCCGAGGTGGAGGGTGTTTATGTTATGCTCTACACCGCGTGCATCATCCTCTGTGTTTACGTTTAGCAGTTGACTGACTTCCACCTCTTGTATGTTGACCACCTGTGGTGAGTCGAGAAGCGGGATCGCAACGGATTGCTGTAAACACTCGACTGCACTCGTATTGACAGTTTCTGCGTCGGGAGTTTCAATGTGAATTTGGCGGGTCGTAACTGAGCCGTCCTACATATGCGTGTCCTGTGTGGAGGCCCGTGACTCCGCATCATCGGTTTGATTTTTTACGACGTGGTTACCGGAGCCACTACGGCGTCGTTTGTTACCGACAGATAATGCATCGCCGGCGGCTAAGGGGAGACTGGCCACGGTTTTCTGAGGTAAGGGTGGGAAGGTGCCTTTATCGGGATCGTTGTCCTTTGATGCAGACGCACTTGGTTGGGAGTCAATCACAGAAAGCGTTTGATTTTGAGTTAGGACGTAAGCTAAGGTTAATCCCTGTCGTTGTTGCAGATTGTTCCGAAGTACGAAAACGCGACGTGGGCAATCATCTCGTAAATTGCCACTCGTGTTACAGATAAAACAAGTGCCTACTTGTCCATCGTAAATGACATGAGCCTTATAACCACAAACCATTATATAGGATGGGATATTGACTTTAACGGTTATGTCAACTGAGCGGACCCCACTATAATATTGGAGTTTGTGACGGCTCGATCATTTTTCGTTTCTAATCTGTCGGATGTCATCGTACTTGGCAAGGACATCTCTAAGAAAACAATTCTCAGCCTCAGGTGGCAAATTGAACACTCGCACTTGGTTATATTCGATGTCAGCGTTAGTACTCGTAATTGAAACTGTACTCACCGTCTGACCACGATGTCGGAATTCTGCTTTCCCACCAGTATTCACCAAAAGTTTCTCCTGTTGTATCTGACCTAAAAACTTCACAGAGAAACAATATTCCGCCATGTCATAATATGCTGTGTGGACCTGGTCGCACGTGATGCCAATAATATCTACCATCCAGTCATGGATTTCTAGAGAACTCGGTTGCACATTCCTGGAAGATTTCTCTATCACAGGTCACAATCCTAGAATTTCTATAAATACGGTTTGCGGCGCTACGACTACGCGGAAGTACCGGCACGTCCGGCCGCTGTCGCGTCCTAAGCGGAACTGACTATGAAGGTGGAGAGGCGCACAACAGTAGCGGCATAACCGCCTCAGTTTTCATTGAATATAGTTTCTCTAAATGTATCCGTTTGTGTTTCTGAAGAAATATATCATATTCTTTCCAAGAATTCCCATTTAAGTTCCCTGAGTTTTTATGTTAGACTTTCGAGCGGGGTATACCGACTTGATATTGCTCTAGATTGCTCTAGGAATTTCCATCATCATGCATTGGATCATTGGTGCAGCTGCTTATCTGGGCTGTCACTGCCAGTCCACAACCAATCAGTCACGCGAGACGGTCGTGTAAGTAGAAAGTGCTAAACTGCTTGTGGATAGGTTCTCCCGTCACGTACACTGATCGCCTGGTGCATGTCTTTCTATTTGACACCACTTCGGTGACCTGTATGTCCGTGGGGATGAAATGATTATGAAGACAACACAACACCCAGTCTCCGAGCAGAGAAAATCTGTGACCTGTATTCGATTCGAACCTGGATCCCTCACATGGCATTCTGTCAAGCTGAGTAGCCAGCTAAGGAGGTGGGCTTATCAGTAGTGCCAGTATGTGATTCACATTCTTTTTTTTTTTAGATAAACTCACAGATGCTATTCATCTCAGCTTCCGTCTACCCATCATGATGGCCCATGTCAGTCTGGAGGGGGTACTATTTTGAATTTCCAGGAGATATCTGTAATCATACTCTATTATGATGAGCAACCTGCTCGTGAATAAATGACATCTGTGCATACAGGGGAGAGAATGAAGTATTCCAAATATTATGCATTTTGATAAACAATTATACAAATAATTTTATGTTGACACAAAATTTAATGTTTTTGTTTACAAAAAATGGTTCAAATGGCTCTGAGCACTATGGGACTTAACTTCTGAGGTCATCAGTCCCCTAGAACTTAGAACTACTTAAATCTAACTAACCTAAGGACATCATACACATCCATGCCCGAGGCAGGATTCGAACCTGCGACCGTAGCGGTCACGCTGTTCCAGACTGTAGCGCCTAGAACCGCTCGTCCAGCCGGCCGGCTTTTGTTTACAGCCAGAGGACTGTATAGGGTGCTTATAATTAAATTTTCGCTATTTGTACCAGTGTAGATGGAAAGCTATTTACCACATGGGTATCCAACCTTATAGGTATGATTTTCAGACTCTGAACTGCAAGATTTGTGTTGGTAATAGTGTTAGTGTCATGTCTTGGCATTAGGTGGCACTACTGCTAAAGCAATGTGGGGTTGAAACACAAACATCAGCGTGAATTACAGTTGCAGACAATCAACATAGCGCTGGACAAGGTAAGCAGGGCTTTACTTCTAAAGCTGTTTTATCAAAACAACAGCAACAATGTTCCCGCTCTTCGTAGGTGTGGATATCAATGCATTCCAAACAGGGCTGAAGAACATGAAGGTCGAATTAGTGATCATTTCAAACTGTGTTGCCACAAAGATCATTTGATTGGAAGCCATGTAATTTCTGCTGTGGGGTTACCTGAAGAACAGGGTTTACCAACGGCACACTAACACATATTGGACGTTGAAAATGAGTAGAGAGAAGGAGATAATCAACATCCCACACGAGGTGGTTTGGGCAGCAGTATAGCAGTCTCTAGTGCGTTTCCTAGCTATGGTGAATGCAGTCATCACTCTAAGCAATGTTTGTAACCACGAATGTATAAGGAGCGTTCAAAAACAAACGAGCCGGAGTCTGTAACGCGCAAACCGTGACGGGAGGGTAATATCGTGGCGTGTGTAACGAAGTGTGGTTCCACCATGAGCGTGGAAGATCACAGCCCGTCACTATTGAGCCCCATGCAAGTCACGTGACTGTACAGAGCTAGCAGCATCATGCATCAATCGTCCAACGCTGCCAGTCGCATTGCATACACTAACATGGAGGCGTCAACAGAAGAGCAAAGAGGTGTTGTTCGTTTTCAGACAGCGGAAGGAGTAGGAGGCACGGACATTCATCGACGAATGTCACAAGTGTACGGAGAACACTGCATGCCCCTTGCAAGCGTCAAGGCTTGGCAAAAGAGCTTCAGGGAAGGGCGGGTGTCCTTAGCCGACGATGCACGGTTGGAGCACCATTACCGATGACATCGTCCAGCTGGTGGATGCACTCGTTACCTAGGACCACCGAGTGACAGTGAAAGCCATAGCCGCCGTGGTCGGATTGAGCATCGGAAGTGTTCATACCATCATGGAGGAACGACTACACATGCACAAAGTGTGTGCCCAATGGATGCCTCACGGTCTTCAACCACACAAGGAAGCATGTGGTGGGAATGGCCCACTGTCTGTCTGATCTGCAGCGCTATGCTCGAGAAGGGAATGGATTCCTGGCATGAGTGGTGGCTGGAGATGAGTCATGGTGTCATCACTTCGAACCAGAATCAAAACGACAAAGTCTCCAGTGGAAGCATCCAGGGTCACCACCACCAAAAAAAGCCAAGTCCCTCCACACGAGTGCAGGAAAGGTTATACAGACGTTATGTTTTGACCAAGAAGGCCCCCTTCTGATCCACTTCCTGCAGAATGGGACAACAGTGAATGCTTAGCATTACCCGAAAACCTTGACCACCCTTCGCCAAGCGATCAAATCAAAACGACCAGGCAGTCTCACATGTGGGGTTATTCTGCTCCACGACAATGCAACGGCTCATGCGGCCAACACAGTCGCCGCACTCCTGCAGAAATTCAAATGGGAGGTTCTTAGCCACCCTCCATACAGTTTGGACGTCTCTCCCTGTGATTAAGCCGTTTTTGGTCCCCTTAGAAAGATCTGAGGGGCAAGGAGATTCACCTCGAAAGACTATGTCCAGTTGTACGTGCGGAACTGCTTAACATCGCAGACCCGGGAATTTTATGAGACAGCCATTCACCGCTTTGTGTTACAGTGGGACAAGTGTCTCAACAGCCAGGGTCAATACTTCTAACATACAGGTACTGGTTTCTGTAATTATGTCTACGGCTCGTTTCTTTTTGAACGCCCCTTAAAACATGGTATACAATAAAAAATGTTACCTTTTCATGAGTATATTAAAATGTGTTGCTTTCAATAGTTTATTCGTTGTTTCTCTTCCATATATCATAATAAAAGTGATTGATCATTGGAAAATGAAACTTTGTGGAAACTTTTATAATGATATTTAATGATATAAAATTTACTTATAGCCACCCTGTAGCATGATCCGCAACCTATTGAGTTTTGTTCAGATGCCATTACTCTCGACCCCAAACATGCACATCGGAGGAAATGCAGAGTTGTACGTGTATTATAATGGTACTTATATTGCAACTTATAAGGTACACAGCATCCTTGGGCAGAAAAAGAGATACATACTGCAAAGGCCCAATCTGTTTGCAATGTTTTTGATGAGTGTGATCCCAAACATGAATCACTGACTGACTGACAAAGTGCCCATGTTGCAAAATGTGTACTGCATGGATATGTGGGTCACAAATTCTTGTTCTGGCGTATGTAACACTTTTTAAAAAACGTGTACTGTAGAGTACTTCTTCCTTACAAGAATCAAAGTGAACCACTTCCAACTTCATTATTTACAGAGCTCTGACTGGCCCCTGCCTCCGACGTCTTTCCTGTAAAAGCAGTAATGACACAAATTTCAACAAATGAGAGTGACGCTGACTTCTTTTTTAAATAAAGAACTTATCATTGCTATACAGTGACGCATTTGTTATATGCAAACGTTATAATTTTCCATTACAAAACCCTAAGTTGTTACAGGAAAGATTTTACTGCTAAAACATATGTGAATGTTATAGAAGTGTCAGAAAGGTAGTAGCAAGTGTCAGTGGATGTACTGGCTATCGAGTCGTAATTAAAGTTGGAATTTCCACGTAGATTATTGGAAAATAATTGAAACTGTCTACTTAGGTGTACGTTAGCAACTCTTCCCCATAAATTTTTTTGATATGGAAGTACAATTGCTACCAGTTTGACAAACTAGTGGCTGTTAGATATAATACATTGCAGAACAATGTTCGCAGTTTACACCGCAATAGAAGTTAAAATCGTAACTTAAAGTCATACACTTTATAAAATTAGTAAGATGTCTACCGAAACGTGTACAATACATACTCAACCTCCACACTGAATAATTAAAACTATAGGGAGACGGAACACATATCTTCACGCGTCCATGTAGTCAACACTTACCTTCCCCCATGTTCTTGTGTAAAAAGCTAAAGTTTCCTTTAATATAGCAAACAAATAGTTGTTAAATGAGGAACATTGCAGAACACTCTTTTGCAGTTTACGGCACCACAGAAGTACCTGGGATGGAGTGCACTGTAGAAAAATACTGTTTGTTAGTGCGAAAAGCGGGTAGCCGTATTGTGGAATAACAAATTGAAGCTTGGTTCCATGTTTTTAGCATGTGAGACGCATATCGGGGCATTTGACAAGATCAGTAAAACAAGCCACATGTGTGTGCTTTTTGTACATGTAGTGTTACTTTATGCACAGAAAACACCTACTTATGGATGAGATTTAGTGATTTATATGTACTAGAGTTTCAGATTCATTGTCCTTTTAATGTGAGATGTCACTCCGAAGAGAACATTTTGTCGCATCCAGTGAACTGTATAGAACAACTGAAGTAAACCAAAAAGATAATGGTAACCAACTGCCAGTGTAGCTTTGGGGGTCACTATAATGTATGGATGATTAAGGTATTAGTTTTATTAGATCTAAGACAGGTTTTTTAACAAAATAATATAGACAATTCATATGTGAAAATAATATTGTTTCCTCTGATAACAGAGATCAAATAAATTTTTTGTTTGGAATCAAAGCACTGTAATCACACTTCTTCGTAAATAACATCTATATGTGTAAGGCAGAGAGTGTCATGGGATGACAAACAGTAAAAGAAATGCAAAAATATTTCTGGAACTTTCTCCTACATTGAGAGAAATAACCATTGTAATAGAATAACAGTAAGCAGAGCTCATACAGAAATGTTCAGGTGTTCGTTTTTTTTGTTTTTACCTTGGAGGAGAAGATTGTTACTGTTTTATATTTATTAAATTATAGATATGTTGTGCCATTCCCTCCTATACTGCAGCGCAGTGTTATTTGACAGCTGGTGTTTACATTATTTACTCAATCCACACATTATATAATTTGATGTCTAACTTAGAATGTTCTTTTCTTTATTACAGAATTTATTGTATCACTTCCATCTGATATTGTAGCATAATTGTATCTAACAGCGTGTGCTAACAATGTTTATTAGACCCATGAAATATGTAATTTGGGAGTAACTTAGAATGTTCTGTCTTTTCTCTATTAATATACACATATGTGGTGTCATCTCTCTCCTCTCCCTCGTTTCGAATAAAGTCCAGTCTTAAGAAACTGCCATTATTCCCACATATGTTATGTCATAGATCTTATGGAAGAGAAGCAGTGTATAGAATACACTCAAGCTTGTTCTGTATAATGCTTTTCTGAGTTGTATCTACATATCATTATCATAATAGTAAAGTGGGTTCAAATGGCTCTGAGCACTATGGGACTTAACTTCTGAGGTCATCAGTCCCCTAGAACTTAGAACTACTTAAACCTAACTAACCTAAGGACATCACACACATCCATGCCCGAGGCAGGATTCGAACCTGCGACCATAGCGATAGTAAAGTGGGAATTGTAAAAGTTTCTGACATATGGATGTAGACAATGAATGATGTAGGCAATGAATAATGATTAATGATTGCTATGCTACAGAAGATTTATGTGGTAACCATATGGGATGTGCAAACAATCATTTTGATACTAAAATTATGCTTCTTTAATGTTGGTCCTTTTTTTTAGAAAGAAGTGTTAAGATCATGTTGTAATCGAAATTATTAATTAAAGATTGCATTATTTCTGCATTATCTGTCTTGATATAGAATGTTGATGCCTGGTGTCTCACTTTAACAAAACAGTTACATCCTTTCCCCATCTATAATTACACTGTTTTCCTTGCTAACTCTACTGTAGTATCTGTGATTGTGTACCTCTAATGCAATGTAAACTATGAGGAATATCCCAGACAGCTAAGTATCTTCCATTTATCTCATCTCATAAGTACCATCTAGATTAATGTATGTTGCTACGTCACAAGATTACCACATTTTGCTATCGGGACACGTAGAAGGTGTAACAAATCTCACAAGGAGACTGCATACTCGACACCTGTTAGTGAATGAGGACACTGGGGGATTTTAATATTTTGTGTTTCATTTGATGCATTTATTAAACAGATCCAAATTGGAATCGTGGTTTATAAACAGACTTTTTACATACCGTAAACTGGGGCTACTTTGGTACTGATGGTTTAGAATTAGGACAGAGACACTTAAATGTATTTAAAATTTCCCGGTGCCACAACTTGCGAGATTCATCTTTGCTTCTGAGGTCTCTACAATCTTTGTTCATATCTGCCATCTACTGGACGCCTCCAAAATTTCCAGATGCAACCTGTGCTGTTCGGCATCAATTTTAGTACCCGTGCCATTGTTTACATCATATAAGTTCGCTGCAAACTTTCACATACGCAAGCGGAACGGCAGTTGGAACACGACAGACAGGTAAATAAAACAAATCGTACACGCTTTAGCTACAATTTCTGTGAACATGGAATAAAACATCCTATAATTAGTGTCTAGTTTGATGCTTTTGCCAATAGTGAGACTTTCATGGGGCAACTTTGGGACTGTCCCAAGTTACCCCACATACATGTTTTAACTGATTTTTATTATATCTTTTGTGCTAGGAACCGTTAAAGTATGGCATGGAAATATAAACGTGCTCTTGGGTCAAGTGAATACAGATATTATACCGAGGAAAGTCTCCAAGAGACTGTTAAAGCAATTAAAAAGAAAACCCTGACGTACCGGAAAGTGGTCTCAAAAGTATGGCATTCCAAAGAATAAACTTATACTAAAAGTTTAATAAAGGCATGAGAGAACAGTTGGCAGGCATTGCATATTTACAGCGTCAGAAGAGGAGCGGTTTGTTTCGCTTGGAACGGCACTATGAAGTTTTGGATTCCCCATGCGGACATTCGACTTCCGACGTACAGTAAAGGCATGCCTTGACAGATGCGACAGGAAGGAAGCCAGGTTTAAAAACAACTTCCCTGGAATTGACTGAGCAAGGCAATTTAGGCAAGGGCAAAAAACATCTCGTATGTAAGAGCAGCAAAAGACGAAGAAATCGGAATGCATTCTTTGACAATTTGGAGAAAGACTTGGAAGGTGTACCCCCTGACAAAGTGAGGAACTATGACGAAACAATTTCAGTTGATGATCCAGGGTGTTCAAAAATAATTAATAAAAAGGGAACGAAGCATCCAGAACATATACGGAAATAGTCAAAAGCATGCATTTCCTTAATGGTATGTAGTAATGTGGTGGGAACACTCGCCCCTCTCTACGTTAATTACAGGCCGAAAAATTGTGGGACACATGGACGGAAAACGGACCACGGGAAGCTAGGTATAACAAAGTCAAGAGTGGATGGTTTGACAGTGAGCGCTTTGAAGATTGGTTTATCCAGTTACCACTACCTATTTTGAAACGACACGATGGTGTTAAGCTTATTATAGGCTACAACCTTAGCTCGCATATCAGTCTTGAAGTAAAGAGTACAACATAAAATTCGTTGCATTGCCACCGAATGCAACCCACCTTCTGCAACCACTTGAAGTTGCATATTTTCCACCTTTGAAATTAGTGTGGTGGAAGATCCTTGAAAAACTGAAAAGAGACGGCAGTGGGCCGCAGGTGCAGCTCTGTGCCTTGATTAGTAAACTTGGAAATGGGTGACCTCAAGAGGTGGTATCGTGAAAGCAGGCTTTCAGAAAGCTAACATCTACCCCTTGAATCGACAAATACTGCTGCAAAGGCTTCCGTCATTATGATGGTCCGGGAAACAACTCACTTCAGTCGTCAGTGACACCTTTACGAATCACCTTGTGCAGAAGAGAAATAAAGCAACTCAGAAAGAGCATTTCTGGAGAAGATGTTATCGCAGCCAGGATGAACGAGCCATCGACTTCAAGAGAAAGAACTAAAACTCACAGAGTGCTCCTCACCTGTCAATGACAACAGTAAACAAAGAGAATACAGACAGTGACACTACGAGAGCTCGACTTCTGTACCTTATGTAGAATCAGATGACAGTGTAATCATGGGCGCTCTGGATGAAGAATATGAATCCGAAGACACTGATGAGTCTGCACCAACCCACTTCGTTACGATCCATGGGGACCAAACAGAGAACATGTGTGAGGAATGTAATTGTAACATCGAATAAAATAAGTTGTATCCAGGACGAGTCACAAAAAGAGCAACGACGGGATACATAGTGTCGTAGGTGGAACAATGTGGAAACAAGTGGATGTGGCCCAAGAAAGATGTTCTAGAATATGCTGCAGAAGACGTTATCCAAATCATTAGTCCGACAGAGTAAGTTGGTCGTCGGGGTATTTTTGTGTAATGTAGTTAGAACTGTATGAAATGAACTGAATTTTAACAGATGCCTTTTTTATTTTTTGATTTGTAATTCTCTCCATGGTTTTGTATCTTCTGTATCTGTTCACTGTTTATCAAAGTCGTTAATGTATTAAATCTATTTTTTTAAATTTCTTTGTTACTAAATACTTTTATGTCATTGTAATGGAGCCAATATTGGTCCAAATAAAGAGTTGGTAGTCTAACATTTTGATAGTTATTTTTTTATTTATTTTAGCCTGAAAAATAACTTGTCCCAATGTAGCCCCAACGGATGAGGTAAAATTGGGACAAAATCGTGGGGGGGGGGGGGGGGGGGGGATGGGGGTATCACTTGCTAAAATATATGTGCAGAATAAAATGCCTTCCATACTCAAAAAGAGGTAGGTTAAATCTATCAAACCAACTTACCTTTAGTTATTTAATCCACTTAACCTTTTCAGAAAACGAGGAAAATACTAAAATCAGTCACAAACTAGCCCCAGTTTACAGTATATCAACTAACATTGTAAACACTGGAAAATCTATGATTTTCGGCAAGAACACCAACATGTGTCCATTAGTAAATGCAGCTATCTTGTATTCCACATTCGTATCCATATTTTTTTACATGTACAATGTTTAAAGTAATTTATAGCTCTTGCTTGCACATGATCAATGGCCTGTTCTCTTTCGAGTAGCACTTTATAGTTTTCCTTCACAGCAATCGTTTTTGCCAAATACAACAGTTTTATTTTTTTGCTGCTTTATGTCTTCCATTTTCAGTTTATCCCATTAACTACACTTAAAGGAGTAATTTCTTCAACAGAGACTGGCGTAAGTGTATTCGATGTATAGTTCCTCTTTCTTAAAATCCTGTGGAATAACATTTATGGAAATAATAGCAGTTAATGGTACTTTTTTCGTACGCCCTGTAAAATTAAAAGCTGTGATATGTTGATAGAATAAAACCACCATTTCCTTTAAACAGATCTAAATGGGACTGGGCGTTTATAAACAGATCTTTCGTATACTGGTATTCCATAATATAGCAAACACTCTGAAATCCATCATTTCCTGCAAGTACACCACTGTATGATAACTTTTCGTTAGTATTTACAGTAACTGAAGATATCCTGGATTCACCACTCATATCCAGATTTTCTCCAAATTTTATACGAAAATGTGTATTCAATACCCAATTAATATCTAGTAGAAGAATATTTGTTTTCTTATTCACAACTCTACCAGATAAGGTTTGGTTTCTTTAGCATCTAGCACCGATTCGGATTCTCCCAAGCAGCCGAGCACCTACAAAGTGTTGGCAAGATCATGTATCCTTCTTCTTCCAAACGTCTACATAGGAAAACTGTCATTAACCCAGTGATTGGTGTCAAAGACAACCCTTATAGATACACGGTGATTCAAAAATGGAGAACAAATTTCAGTTGTTTATTACAGGCAAACTATGAAAGACAGAAACACATTGTGCGTGTCACTGGATAGAGGAAGGTTAAAGTTTTTTTGTTCTCACAGTTACTGTATCTTACAGTCAACGTCAGCGCCATGTATTGCTCGAGAAATACTGAAATAGTAATCCATTTCATTCCACACGTGAAACAACAGGTCCCTGTTTACGGAATCGACAGCTTCAGCAGTTCGATTTCTCAGCCCTTGAAGAGTAGCTGCCATAGGTGAGACGAAGACTCTGTCTTTTATGTACCCCACAGAAAAAACTGCAAAGTGTGAAGTTGGGAGGCCAAAAACAATGAACAAGATCTTGTTCACCACCTCTTCCAATCCAAAGTTGTGGAATGGTGTTGTTAAGATAACGTCGCACCGCAAGGTGCATAAAAATGAAATCACTGAGATCTTCGTGAAGTTGAGAAAACAACCAATTTTCCAGTGTGTCCAGGTATGACATTCCTGTTTCATTTCCTCTGAAAAAGAAGGGCACATATACTTTGTGAATAGAAACGGCACAAAACACATTCATTTTCGGTGAGTCTCTTTCGTGTTTGACAACGGCGCCGTGATTTTATGACCCCCCCCAAATTCTTACATTATTGCAGTTTATTTTCCTCGGTAAATAAAACGATGATTCGTCAGAAAAAATGAGTCGTTCGAAAAAGAGTCGTCTGCCACATCCCTGTACTGAAATGCAAAATTCGTACCTTCGGTTATGGTCTTTGGGACGCAATTCCTACAGTAAGTGCAACTTATAGGGCTTCATATTTAGGTGTCGTTTCAGGAAACACCATAACGTTGTTCGGCCTGCCCGTTTGGTTGACTTCCATGGGCTCCGCGTGAACGCGTCTCGGATGCGATCGACGTTTTTCATTACACTTGCGTGACCGACCAGTGCTCTTTCCTTTGCATTTGCCCCCCTTCTAACAGCCGTGTACCGCAAGTCTCTAGAGGAACGGAGGGTTCCAAATGATTGGAAAAGAGCACAGATAGTCCCAGTCTTCAAGAAGGGTCGTCGAGCCGATGCGCAAAACTATAGACCTATATCCCTTAGGTCAATCTCTTGTAGAATTTTAGAACATGTTTTTTGCTCGCGTATCATGTCATTTCTGGAAACCCAGAATCTACTATGTAGGAATCAACATGGATTCCGGAAACAGCGATCGTGTGAGACCCAACTCGCCTTATTTGTTCATGAGACCCAGAAAATATTAGATACAGGCTCCCAGGTAGATGCTATTTTTCTTGACTTCCGGAAGGCGTTCGATACAGTTCCGCACTGTCGCCTGATAAACAAAGTAAGAGCCTACGGAATATCAGACCAGCTGTGTGGCTGGATTGAAGAGTTTTTGGCAAACAGAACACAGCATGTTGTTATCAATGGAGAGACGTCTACAGACGTTAAAGTAACCTCTGGCGTGCCACAGGGGAGCGTTATGGGACCATTGCTTTTCACAATATATATAAATGACTTAGTAGATAGTGTCGGAAGTTCCATGCGGCTTTTCGCGGATGATGCTGTAGTATACAGAGAAGTTGCAGCCTTAGAAAATTGTAGCGAAATGCAGGAAGATCTGCAGCGGATAGGCACTTGGTGCAGGGAGTGGCAACTGACCCTTAACATAGACAAATGTAATGTATTGCGAATACATAGAAAGAAGGATCCTTTATTGTATGATTATATGATAGCGGAACAAACACTGGTAGCAGTTACTTCTGTAAAATATCTGGGAGTATGCGTGCGGAACGATTTGAAGTGGAATGATCATATAAAATTAATTGTTGGTAAGGCGGGTACCAGGTTGAGGTTCATTGGGAGAGTGCTTAGAAAATGTAGTCCATCAACAAAGGAGGTGGCTTACAAAACACTCGTTCGACCTATACTTGAGTATTGCTCATCAGTGTGGGATCCGTACCAGATCGGTCTGACGGAGGAGATAGAGAAGATCCAAAGAAGAGCGGCGCGTTTCGTCACAGGGTTATTTGGTAACCGTGATAGCGTTACGGAGATGTTTAATAAACTCAAGTGGCAGACTCTGCAAGAGAGGCGCTCTGCATCGCGGTGTTGCTTGCTCGCCAGGTTTCGAGAGGGTGCGTTTCTGGATGAGGTATCGAATATATTGCTTCCCCCTACTTATACCTCACGAGGAGATCACGAATGTAAAATTAGAGAGATTAGAGCGCGCACGGAGGCTTTCAGACAGTCGTTCTTCCCGCGAACCATACACGACTGGAACAGGAAAGGGAGGTAATGACAGTGGCACGTAAAGTGCCCTCCGCCACACACCGTTGGGTGGCTTGTGGAGTATCAATGTAGATGTAGATGTAGATTGTAGCCAACTTCTAAGATTTTTGTATGCTAATCATAAATCTACTTGTGCAGAAGCGGTTCCTTGCTGAATCCAGGTCGGGATGCACGTTGCACTTGAACAATGGATTACATTCACGCAAATACCAACGCACAAAATCATTTGCCTTGTGGTGCTGCAGCCATGTTGCTACAATCAAACCAACAACAGCGCACTTGTGTCACAACTCTGATTCTTCCTCGTCTCGGTAATGTGTTTCTATCTTTTGTAATTTGTCTGTAATAAACAATTTAAATGTGTTCTCCCTTTTTGAATCACCCAGTGTGTAGCAAAAAAAAAAAAAAAAAAAAAAACACGTGGGCTGTGTCTGTAGTGTACACAACGTTAGCTATAAAAGCTTTGTATATTCTCTAAAGATCCAAGATGTACGTAACAGATGGAAAAATAATGTTTGAGGAACTGACTTATCAAATTGTAAACTCCTAGTCTAAATGTATTATTGTGTGTGTGTGTGTGTGTGTGTGTGTGTGTGTGTGCGCAGCAAGCACATTCCGAATTCTCAGATTACAAAATTTCATTATTGATATTCACGTTTTATAATCAGTGTTATCTTTGTCTCATTTGTGTTTTAATGTATTAGAGGTGGTGCCAATGAAAGAATTCTTAAGGAAAATTGTTTCTAAGGGCGTAATATTAAAGGGACTGCAACTTTCTGATGATAAAAAGTGAATTGCCTCCCTGAATAAGCTTTTTAGTTTGCAGTACGTACAAGGCTGAAAAACGAAAATACTAAAATACACAATGAAGGGGAGAACGGATCAAATAATTCCTTCTGCTCTTTGTCTATGGCCCGCATCTCGTGGTCGTGCGGTAGCGTTCTCGCTTCCCACGCCCGGGTTCCCGGGTTCGATTCCCGGCGGGGTCAGGGATTTTCTCTGCCTCGTGATGGCTGGGTGTTGTGTGCTGTCCTTAGGTTAGTTAGGTTTAAGTAGTTCTAAGTTCTAGGGGACTTATGACCACAGCAGTTGAGTCCCATAGTGCTCAGAGCCATTTTTTTTTCTTTGTCTATGATGTTTGAGTTGCAGTCGGAGCATGTGGATCTAACTCGTAACAACATAACACAGATATCATAGTTACAGAAATGTGAATAAAACTTATTGGTGTACACTTCAGCTATTTCTGCTACCTGTCAACGTAATGCCAGCCGTCGCCGCGCGTGTTCGAAGCTAGAGATTTCCAGGTGCTAGCCAGCTCTAGAAACACATTGGCTGAGCAAATGACTTTTACCTGTCGCTGGTCTAATACAGAATTGGCGATCTTGTAGGCTATATTTGGCAACTATGTGACCGTCGATTAATTACTGTGGTGGTTCAGTATCATCCTGCTAAATTCCCTCGATACTTTGTCAGTCCGATAAACAATTCGAGTGATTCTCACTTTAGGTGAAAAATTGGATTATCGAATTTGTGATTTGATTCCACGAACATCATTCCATTCAGAATCTACAATTAATCGCATATTTTACGTTGCAATATATCTGTGTTATGAATTACTGTGAAAATGAGAGTGGAATGCAGACGGTTAGTTACGTAAGTGGTTGTGCGTCTGCTTAGTGGAGACGCAGATAATTCGTCGAATTTTTCCTTATTCTTCTATCGGGCTTCTAGCTTCCATCCTAAAATCTACAAAAAAAAACTCAATTTCTCCACCTTAAGTCTTCTCGCAATCTTGATTTAATACTCCCTCGATCTAAATATGAAAAATCAAGGATTTGCAATTATGGATCATTATTGACATATTTTTCCTGTCATATGCAATTTTATTTATTTATTTGTGGCATTACGTGATTTGTTAGTTTGGTTTCTTTTCGGCTCTCACGTCATTGTCATATACTTTGTGGTAATACCGAAATGATTGTTGGTTAGGATACAGGTCTCCATGTAGACAGAGACCATATTGAGGTGAAAAGAATGTAATGCCCTACAATAAGTGGAATTTTGGGTAAGTTTATATTACACACACCATTTATTTCTTTAAATTAGAAAACTCGTAAGGTTATCATGGTAAGTTGTTAATTCATTTGATATTATAAAGGTGTATAATTTATAGCGTTTCTTGTTGGTTTACTGAAAATAACACAAAAAACACGAGAGAAACTAATCGTAAACAATACATTCTCTCAGGTTAACTGAAGAAGTCTGACAATGCCCAGGCACTTTTAGGACTCCGCGACTTTAGAACGCTACTGGTATAGGATAAAAATGTATTCAATCCAAGTTTAAAGTGTATTTTCCGTCACAAAGAAATTTTCTTGATGGTTGCTCGACATGGAGCGCGAATGCTAAATGTTTGAGGGTGCAAGGATAAGTGTGGTAGGGATTGCTTTCCAGCGGAGCTCTTGCATAGGTTCTTTAGAGAGTTTAGCAGAGAACAGATGGGCGTTCTCCCCCCCCCCCCCCCCCCCCCCCTCAGTAGCAACACCTGATGCAGATTCCTTGGTCGCTTTTCTTACGTGGCAACCACAGTGTGCCTCATTTGTTGGTAACACGTGTCAACTACAATGGACACAGCCCTGGAATGCAGTCTGTAACATGTTATTTGTGCCACCAGATGGATAAAATTATTTTTTGAGGATTCAGAACGGCCTCTGCGCGAGATATTTTTCGTTAGGTTAAACCGTTAATTTCTTTTTTTGACCTTAACAGCCACTGTTTCAAAAGCTCATCTGGCTGTTTAGACTTCATTCTTTCTTTAAATCGATTAATGCAAATGCTGGGAAATTTCCTACGAAAGGGCAGAGTCGTTTTCCTTCCCCATCCTTCCCAGCTTTAGCTTCTGCTTTGTTTCTAATGACCTCGTCGTCTGTGGGATGCTTAACCCAGTCATCCATCCTTTCTTTTCTCGTCTCCATCGTTCTCTGAATGCAAGTGTCTCACTGAGGTTAAACGGTCGCAGTTCATCACATTAGTGTATAATCTGGTTAACCATAGTTGTAACCTGTAAAATCGTCATTCTTCAACGTCCGTTGGTCTTCTTGAATATGGAAAATAATTCACGCCGAAACGATGCTACTTGAATCGAAAAAAACTATTTGCGTTTACACTGCACTATATTGGCCACTAGTCAGCACCACTGCTGCTAAAATGTATAACAATAGTTCATTTAGAAATTTCCGCAGGCTACCGGTATGTTAGTTCGAGCAGATGGCCGTTATCTAATCTTATTTCACTGGCTACAAACCAAGTCGAAAATATGCATTAGACAGCCATGGCAGTTGGTGGATAGCGATTCGGACCAACAAGCAAACGAATATTTTCAACCGGCTGTGAACCACCTACAGATTGGCAGGATTCCGTTCAGTGTGGAGCATTGATCGCTACGAGAGGATCGCGCATAACTATATTTATATTTTTGTTGTCGGTTTGAATGATTCCAGCTTCGTATGCTTGACGTCTGCATTCGATTCATACTTCCGGAAATCATTTGTAGCAAGCATTAACAGGTCCTCTTCACCTCTGGTAACGCCAGTTGAACAACCTATGATTAGCATCGTGATTCTAGACCCACATCAAGCAGCAGCCATGCACGCACCCTCCCGCCGGATGTTCGAGTCCTCCCTCGGGCATTGATGTGTGTGTTGTTCTTACCATAAGTCAGTTTAAGTAATGTGTAAGTCTAAGGATCGATGACCTCTTCAGTTTGGTCGCTTAGGAATTCACACAAACATTTTACCCACATTAGCCGGCCGGAGTGGCCGAGCGGTTCTAGGCGCTACAGTCTGGAACCGCGCGGGCTCTACGGTCGCAGGTTCGAATCCTGCGTCGGGCATGGATGTGTGTGATGTCCTTAGGTTAGTTAGGTTTAAGTAGTTCTAACTTCTAGGCGACTGATGACCTCAGAAGTTAAGTCGCATAGTGCTCAGAGCCATTTGATTTTTCCCACATTAAGTATGATGAGTCCCTTCGCTACCGTCTGGGGTAGAGTCACTGTAGTTTGGGCCGTGAGAGAGGCGGAAGTGTCGGTAAGTAGATTATCTGTCATTAGTAAGGTTTCTTACACCATAAACTTTGATGAATTAGTCTTGATGTAAGTTTACAGGGTACTTATTCCTTATTGTATTTGAAATTGATGTTAAAATTCAGATCTCCCCTTTCGATACAGTTCCAGCGTTTAGGATTTTCCCCAAGATTCAAAACTCATTAGGGTTTCAACGAAAGTCACGTGTCTGCGTTCGAATTTTGGCCCTGCCGAAAAACTTTTATCACATTATTTCAAGCTGTAGCATGTGAGAACCAAACTACAAGTGAAAAATAATTATGATTTTTGACGTGTCTCCATGCACTGTAAACACTATCATCGCCTATTTCGGCTCCCAATCAGCCACATAACTTTTCACCATATCATTAAAGGCTCAAACATGCCACTCATAGCTACTGGTGAAAATGAATTCGATTGTTAATCTCCCTTCATGTGTAGTCAGCAACGCTGATATGTGCAGCTTTCACTCCTAGTCAGCACAGAACTATTCGTCACTTTATTTCCAGTTCAAACACACACACACACACACACACACACACACACACACACACACACACACACACCTTTACATACTGGTGAAACACACCGGTATTTAAAGTTTGTTCTTGGTTAGAAACAAAGTTGAAAGGTGATGGTTCGAGCCGCGTAAGGCAAAACTTTAATCATTTCATTAATTCGGTTTCCGTCGTCTAGCTAACTGTGAAAAATTACGATATCTAACATTTGATTGTGCATAGTTAACAATCAGTTAGGTGCTGGTTTCAAATACCCGCCCAACCAAAACTTTACGCCACGTGATTTCCGGTTTAAACAAGTGCACCTTCTTTCATTTGCGACTGAAACATATTTAAGTCCATATATGGTTAGTTAACAGGGAAGACAGATGCTGGGTACCAGTCCTGAGTCAGGGTGCAGAACAAAATTTTGTCATGTAACTTTAAACTGAAACTAGTTTTCTGTAACGTACTTACTAGTAAATTTTAGTTCACAAGCGATAATGGCTGTGTCGTCTCTAATAACGCTTACCTGGTATTTTCATTAGTGTGGCATTAATTTGCATCTGGACTAATTTTCACAAGGGGAAAAATTTTGTAGTGGTCTGTTGTTATAACCATAGTCGAACGACTGTTCCGTAAAGATATTGGAGGATCTGCAAGACCGTTATGTTACATAGAAATCAGGCGAACTTATTCAGAACGTCCGGATATTTTTAAGCATGATAGCATATACTTTTTCTTGCTTCCACTTATTGATGGCTCTACGTAAACTTTATTTTCTAACGTACATTATGTCACTGTTTATTACACATTCTCCGCTACCAAAAACTGTCTGTATTATTACCCAAAATTTTTAGCTAATAGTTGTTGGGAAGTAAACTAAGTGAAAATATACTGAAACCAGTCTACGTTTTAAAGAAGCGATTGTGCTTGCAGAAGGCAGAACCATATTTTTATAATTATGAAACTGAAAGCAAACACAAACAAAAAGTGGGCTTCAATCACAAGATGAATAGCCCCCACCTCACCCAATTCGTGAAAGATCGGCTAAAGAAGCACAAGTTTTGCAGGTAGTCTTCGATAGTAAAGTGTGTGGCTGGTAAGATTGGTTTAGCATCGTTGCACAATATGACTGATTGGTAGCTCAGTAGATACAGTTGGCATAGCAACAATGATTACACTAATTCATTATAGATTTAAGTTAATTAAACTTTATTTATTTTACTCATTCGAATGAGGAAAGTTGACGACTCATGTCAACAGAATAAACCATCAGTTAAATGTATGATATTTGTCACCTACTTTTCGGGCGAACCTTACGACCTATTCGTTATTTTTCAGCATCACATCCAGACAGTATGGTACTGCCCCTTTAGAGTTGCCACGTGTTACAGTGTTTGATTTGCAGACTGAGTCTCCTGCAGTTGAAAACAAGTGATGGCGAAGCACCTGGAATTGCAACCAACAACACATGTACAAAAGTTTTGCTACTGCGAGACAGCCAAACAACGGCTTGAGAAAATGCAAAGACTTGTTAACATGAATGGTTCTCACTATGCAATCTATTTACACTTTATAGCAATGTAGAGAAATGTTGGACGAGGATGGAAACTGTCGGGATGCAGCATATTAAAATTCGTATGAGTTTCCCAAGTGATTTATTATTTGCAGCTACGGTGCCCCTGTTCCTCTCGGTCTGCGTCACTGGGTCCCACAATGCTGAGGACACCACTTCGTTGTCTGCAGAACGGCTTGGTGCGGAATGGCTGCCTCAGCGACCCATGCAGCACACTGGTGTGTGCGGCTGCAGAGCTGTGACGACGTCAGGATGCCCCGGCAGTCGACTCAGCGGCCTCTGTCCCTTCCGTCTCAGCGCCACCTGCTAGGAGTTGCAAGGCAGCCCTCAGCGTGCTTCCTCGCTAGCGTGGCTAAGATCACGGCGACAACAAGTGCCTGTGAACCGGCGTCCGAATCTGCAGCCCTCGCCTCAGGACGACTCCGGCGTGTGTTGGGAGCCAACAAGACTGCCCACAGTAGCGAGCCTTGGCACGGCCTGCTGCTGGCTTACTACGGACCCTGTGCTGGCCTCATAGGGTCGAACCAGCGACCCACTGTGGACTGGAATGCTGGCACCCCATCTGCTGCTGCGTGTAGCTGGTGGTGTGACATGCTCCACCATCCAGGAGAGATGTCACACTTGAATCTCTTGTTAGTGAACCAGCACCTATTTACACGCAACTGTGCATCTCTGTTTTGCTAAAGCGCTGCTCCGAGTCATATACTCTTAACACCTGGGTCGGGCCAGTGGGCCCCTTCTGCCTGTAACTTGCGCCATGCAAACTGCTGTGTTTACTCTTTTCAGAGGGTCTATGGCCCTGTGGCCTCCATTCTACTTCTCAATAGCCGGTAGAATAACTTACTGTCAACAGGCCCACGCCTGGCTGTAACTTGGGTGCTCAGAAATGTTGCACCGAAGCTAACCTTTTCTCATCTTAAATGGTGGTGCCGCTACAGCAGTAATGCACACAATACACTTTTCTAGGACATAGCAATGGTTCCCTTTTGAACACCTTTGACGTGGTACATTATTCAGGTTGTTTTGCTTCTCTTGCGTTTTCAGTGAGTAAGAGTTCTGAATTTTCACGTATTGAATCGGTATTGATGAAAACCTGGAATCACTTTAACAGAGGATTTTTTAAATTCACATTCGTGTTTCATTATCATGTTGCCGGTGAGCATATCTTGTTCTTTTCTCATTTTATTGTGTGGAATATGTTCTGAGTAGATATAAATCTGGCTGCAAATGTAAAAATTATCCCACACATTGTGTGGATTCATCTAAATTTTTGTTCTGATTCACATAATATACGACTCAAATACTTTATTCTGTATAACAAGTAATGTGATGGTCCAGTTAAGCATCTTGGTAATGTCTATAAAAATTTTATAATACTGGGTACATTACTTTGTTAAAAAAAAGACTGTAAAAAGTGAGGGCGCGAAATTGATGCTTTAACCTTAATCTACTTGTGCTAGAATTTGGCCTCAAGACTTATTTCGAACTGTGAATTATCCTACGATCATGGGCGGGAGACGTTGGTTGTGTTCTCTTGGAGTGAGATGACTTGAAGACAGCGAAAACTTAATTTAGTGTACCGTTCTGTTACGTACATGGCAGACTCTTGCGTTGCTGAAAGAGAGAGGCCTTAAAAAACAACTGAGGATATAGACTATGCAGAGGAGTGGAAAAAAGGGGACGGGGACGGGGGGGGGGGGGGGTGTTGAGGATTAAGTAGTGGAAGGCCCAGATGAAAAGAGTGAATGGTATTATAAATGCGTTTAAAGATGGCCGACTGTGCTACATGAGAATGTAAAGTTCAGTCGATTGACGATTACATGCAGCAGTGGGAGATTAGCAGCTATATAAATAAAAATGTAAACATTTGTGCAAAATTTTAAATCTCCGGAAGTTCTTCACTGAATGCTTCAAACTTTTGACACGACCTTGTATCTGAATGCCTGCTTGTCTATACGTATCTCTTAAGTACAAATAATAAATAAATATGTAATATAAGAGGGACAACTTCATGACCAAAAACCTCAGAAAGTTCTTGACCGATTTACTTCAAATTTTTACATAATATTCTGATAAACATTAGGGCCCATATCGACTTATGACTAGAATACTACTATGGAATCTGAATGCATAATAATAGAAAGAAACGCTAAAGGTCAAAGCGAGGTGGCAAGACGAATTGGACATAGACGTAGAAAAGAGAAAGAAGGAGGTGGATAGAGAGGGGGATAGTGGAGACTGAGGGAGAGAGGAAGGAGAACACTGCCATAGAAAATGGTGGAGGAGGTGATGGGCAAAGAGAGCGGGCAGCAGGAGATGCAGAGAGAGAGGGGGAGAAGAAGATGGACAGCGATAGGGGATGGGAGGTGATGCACAAAGAGAGGGAAGGAGGTTGAGATGGACAAAGAGAGTGGGTTGCAGAAGATGGACAGCGCCAGGAAGAAGAAGCAGGTTGGGACGTATACCGAATTCCCTTACATGTTAGAGACTGTACTTTCTCTTTTCTTTCTTTTCCATTTAACCAGACTGAGCCACCGTAACATGTGGCCAGCTAGTTATAAGTAAACAGTAGAGGCCGTCTGCGATTCTTACTTGTTTTGGGTTGAAAACTGGAGTAAATGAGCACGCTTCAAAGTAATAAACTCGAATTGGGTGTGTCATTGCCCATTCTGACAGTTCCAGAAACCTTAAATATGTTGGGAGCAGAGTCAGTGTCAACTTTACAGTGCTGATTGACTATAAACTGATTTTTACAAAAAAGTGATCTTAGGAAGAGGGAGCATACCATTGTGGCCGATCGTCATTTTCTTCGGTCCAGCAAGGTGATTACCAGTACAGACGCAGCACGAAGATGTGTCCTTGCAGTTCCGTCACCTCCCTGCAACCATCAGTGTCAACAAACGAATAACATCGCTTGTAGTAATGACTTTTACGAAAATTTTTAAGATTTAAAACCTAGACTTTAACAGCTGGTGAACGTCCTTTGAACCTAGAATGGCCGGTGGTGTACTAGTGGCTACTATCGACCGCTAAACATTCGATAATCCGCTGTCTGTGAGCTAAATTCTGTGTACCTCAGTTCGTTCTGACTAGCCACGTTCTGCTTGTACTTTACCTTGTGCTACGTTATCATTGTAAATATTCAATGCATTAAAGAGTTTACCGATTATAATTGTGTATTCGTCTACGTAGTGTGTGTTCACGCACACTGTAATCTTTCGCTTACTAGAAAACATTTTTGGAGCTGAACAAACTCGATTTGTTTTTCACTTTGGCACGTCTTGTAACAGCAATACACACATTGCTTTACGGTTGGAACATTGTTGGTGTTCGTATGGTTGCTACTTCCGTAACCAAGGTGGACGAAGTGTTTGGTGTTTCGAGAGGCACCGTATCGAAGATTTATGCCACATACAGGGAAGGCGGAAAATTATCATAGGCTAAGTCACAATGTGGACGATGGCGTGCATTGACTGATAGTGTCAGACGATCACTGAAGAGGATTGTGACGAAAAGTAAGGGTACGACAGCTGCAAAAGACACTCCAGAACATAATGTTACATTCGCGAATACTGTTCGCTCCAAAACAAAACGAACTCCATATGGGAACTGCAGGGCGAGTTTGGATTCCAAGACCACCCATCAATAGCGTAAAAACCAGTAACAGGACAAAGTGGTTTCGAAAACCATAAAACTTGGAATATGGAGAAATGAAAGATTGTCAGTTGGTCGGATGAGTCGTGTTCCACACTGTTTTCCACTTCTGGTCGATTTAACATCCCAAGAGTGAAACATGGCGGTGGTTCAATAACGATTTGGGTAGCCATATCGGGGTATTCCATGGGCCCCATAATTACTCTGGAAGGTCGCATTTCCGCAACCGATTATGCGACCATTTTGGCTGAGCAAGTCCATCCCATGGTAAACGTTTGTTCCCTATTGGTGATGCTGTGTGCCAAGACGACGGGATCCCTCTTCACACAGTTCACACCATTCAGGGTTGGTTTTGTGAACATGAGGATGCAATGTCTCATCTCTCCTGGCCACCTCAGTCACAGATCTTAGTATTTTTGAGCTTTTGTGGTCTACTTTGGAGAGAAATGTGTGATCTCTGTCCACCTCCATTATTGTTACCTGAACTTGCCACTACTTTGCAGGAAGAATGGTATAAAATTCCCTTGAATACCACGCAGGGCCTGTATTTATCCATTTTGTGACATCTGGAACCTGTTTAGAATGCTAATGGATTTCGTACACCTTATGAGGCATTTTAATGTTTTGTATTTTTGGTGTTTTCAGATTTTTGTACACCCACTACATCTCAGCAACGTATCCCTTCCATCAATAGATGAATGCGTCATCTTTAGGTGGGTTATTTGATGCAAGTAGTAGATGATTCGTTCGGGCTGATGGACGTAGCCAGTTGGCATTTCTTTTAGCCTTTGAGAAGGCTCTGTGCCTGTGTGTTGTTTGCTCCCATTCATGAAGATGATTTCTTGCCTGATAATGATGTCTGTGCTTGCATTGAAGTGATTGAAAGTCATAGGATACTTTATAACATCTTGTTGGACCTCTTTTTAGCTGGTGTCGTGTTGCAACGCGGCGTGGCATGGACCCAAGTCGCTGGAAGTCCCCTGGAGAATTATTGAGCCGTACTGCCTCTATAGCCGTCCATAACTGTGAAAATCTTGTCGTTACAGGACGCTGTGCACGAACTGACCTCTCATTTATGGCCCACAAATGTTCGATGGGATTAGTGTCGGGTGATGTGGTTGGCCAAATCATTAGCTCGAGTTGTCCACATTAGTCTTAAAACCAATCACGAACAATTGTGGTCCGATGACACGGAGCATTGTTGTTTGGGTACATCAGATCCATGAACGGTTGCAAATGGTCTCGAAGTAGCCGAACATAACCAATTCTAGCCAGCGATCTGTTCAGTTAAACCAGAGAACCCATTCCATTACCTGTAAACAGATTCCACACCATTATGGAGCCAATACCAGCTTGAAGAGTGCTTTGTTAACAGCTTCAGCACCATACTCGAACCCTAGCATCAGTTCTCGCTAACTGGAATCGGGACTCACCTGATCAGGCCTTGGTTTTCCAGTCGTCTAGGGCCCAACAGACACGGTCACGAACCCTGCCGAGACGTGGTAGGTGACGTCGTGCACTTAGCAAGGGCACTCACGTCGGTCGTTTTGCTGCCATTGCCTGTTAATACCAAATTTTACCGCACTGTCCTAAAATATACCTTTGGCGAACGCCCCACATTGATTTCCGCGGGTACTTCACGCAGTGTTGCTTGTCTGTTATCACTGACAATTCTACACAAACGCCACTGTCCTCTGTCGTTAAGCAAAGGCCGTCGGCCACTACGTGTCCCTATTGAGAGGGACACTCTTGTCATATGTATCTGGCAATATTTCATTCCCTTACGATTTCCGAATGTCGCGTGCGTCTAGCTATAACTACCATTCCGCTTTCAGAGTGTGTTAATTTCCGTCGTACGGCCGTCATCATGTCGAAAACTTTTATCATGAATCACCCGAGTACAAATGACAGCTCCGCCAATTTTATACCGTGCGTACGCGATACTACCACTAACTGTAAATGTGTGCATCGCTACTTCTTTCACCTCAGTGCTGTGGTCTAGCGGTAGCGTGCGTTGTTTTTGTTCATAATGTCAGTGGATCGAGAGCAGCTGGCATAAAATATTTTTATAGCCTCTTCCTTCTGAATGCTGAAGACGTGAATATAATAGTAGCGCAGATTCAATCTATTTCGCTTTCTGACACACCGATATCAAAATTTTATACAGTAACGATTTTGCGGCAGATTTCCTCCAGACTGTCCTCCTCTGGACGCTGTATGCGGCAAAGCTCCGGGATCCATTTGCTGGCTACTGGCAGCGGCCGTGGCGACAGCAGCGGCGCTGCACTCCCCCGTTCTTTGTCGAAAGCGCCTGCTACCGTTCATCGATTTTGATGATTTAAAACGCTTTGTTATTAAATGTTGCTCCACAGAAAATTTCTACAATTTCCATTCACGCTCAAAAGCAACGGAGACAGACGCCCTGATTAGTAGGCGGCAAGAGCTGAGTATGGCCCGAAATTAATTTTATAGACTGGGACGAAATTAAACCACCTCACTACATTCGATGAACTTATAAATGCTTCATACCTCCTATTTCGCATAAGGAATTTTTCTTGCAGTTTGCAACTCCATTAATTAAAATGGAAAATAAAAGGTTGTAGTCAACGGCTTCTACCGTGATTGGAACTGCTATGTCATATAGTACGAGCACTGCAACTCACAAGGGAACCTCTGAGCTAACGACACACTGTCGGCAAGAGGCGGACTATAGTCACTGCGATGTTGCCTGAGCCTCAAAACGCAACCTAAAACACACAAGCAGAGGAGGAGGAGATTACTCTTTTAACGCCCCGTCGACAACGGTGTCGTTAGAGACGGAGCACAAGCTCGGATTAGGGAAATATGGGGAAGGAAATCGGCCGTGTCCTTTCTAAGGAACCATCCCGGCATTTGCCTGAAACGATTTAGGGAAATCACTGAAACCCTAAATCAGGATGGCCGGGCACGGGATTGCACCGTCGTCCTCCCGAATGCACACACAAACAGGTGTTACTTATGTGAAGGACGCCGCTCTTGGAGTCCAGAAATTAAATATACTTTCTAAGTGTCTCATCTTACAGTGGATTATATCGTACGAGTCTTTCATGTGGAAAACGAATGTCAAGTGAATTTAGCGAGGTAATGCCGGCCTACACCCGGAAGTAAACGCACTATCAGAGTGTTGACAAATACTTGCTACGACGCTGCCATTTCTCGGCTCTCTTACGAGGCAGCTCTTCAGCGAAATGCTTGCCGTGATTCTCCGATACGGTTCTTCAGAGTGGAGACGAGCGCGCACGTTTGAGTTTTATGCGGCGTTCTCCCCTGATGGTTTCTGACATCGCCTTGTGGGCGATGTATACATTTGAGACATTCAATTATCATTAATCCAGAATGATACAAGTTTCAGCTTCCGGCGTGGAAGAAGGCTGTTGACGCCGACATTATATCATTTCAACGCAGGGAAAACAAAACGGGTCATTCAATGTATCTCATTCAACATAAAGCATGTGAGATAATTTTCCGTAACGTTCATAATCATCTAAAAATACAAACGAAGTAAAAATACATTGGAAGCTTATTCGAATTGAATATTATGTAAGATACCAAACGCTTTGCACCTCGATGTCGAATTTGTCCACGTGCAATCTTTTGCAGCATACACATTGAATGTCATGATTACCACGAGAATGAAGAAATATGTTGGTAAGGATGAAAGCAAAAAAGACGCAGTCAACAAATATTCGATTCATCATGGCATTCATTTCATTTGAGACGTAAGAAGAGGTAAAGCGGGATATTACTTTCGTTAACACGATAGATATGCCGCACATATTGATAACGAGGAAGTCTGCGTCTTCTTACGTTTCCTCCTTGAAATCTGTATGCTCTATTATATACTAAGTAGCCCGATCACTGTTTCAGTAATGTTACCCTTTTGTGTGACCCCGTAACGATGAACAGATTCCAAATGCATGTCTCTGCATGAAAGTAGCTGTTCGAACCCTTCCTTGGTTGTTTTTTGTGTTTTATTGCTTGGAATTCCTGAAGCAGACCACTGTGCCTTCCCCCCTCGTGGGTTAGGTCTCAAAACTAAACCGCTTTTTATCCAATGGCATAATTTATTCAGGCAGCATCAGCACAAGACTATCAAACAAAGCCTTCCATTTACAGTTGCAACACTCTAACCAGCACTGACAGAAGTGTAATCCACGGTCACGGTCCGAAATTAGCAGCTGTCTGCTACTGTGGCAGCCGGCCGAGGTGGCCGAGCGGTTCGAGGCGCTACAGTCTGGAACCGCGCGACCGCTACGGTCGCAGGTTCAAATCCTGCCTCGGGCATGGATGTGTGTGATGTCCTTAAGTTAGTTAGGTTTAAGTAGTTCTAAGTTCTAGGGGACTGATCACCTCAGAAGCTAAGTCCCATAGTGCTCAGAGCAAGTTGAACAGTTGCTACTGTGGCAAAGTCCGACTACACTTTCGATTCCGCAGCACCATTTTATCTGGTATCACTGTGTAGTTGCAGAGTTGTGCCAGCATGTCTGTCCTCACACTGGCAACTTTATGTATCTCACTTCTCCTGTAGCGTTGATCACGAGGAGCCGAAGTAAGTGAGTGTATTCTGCATGACGTAACATTCAATATTTGCATGACGTAACATTCAATATTCCCTTCTTTCATAGCCACTCTTTATGTGCATCGATACCAAATAGGAATGTGAAAACTCTTGCGAGTGAGAGAATGACAATAACAATCGTAACAAGAACAAGCAAATAATGAATGATGTTTATTCCAACGCAGAACGAGAATGGCTTTAAATATAAAAATCTATATCTATATCTATATCCATATCTATTGATCTTTGAATTGGCACAATGCAAATATATTCTTAGCATTTAGTTACTGAATTTAGTTCTGGATGTTTGCAGAGAAAAGGAAAAGTCGGTACTTCTTGCTAGTGTAATATAATGTGAACCAGCAACTACCCTTTCCTTAGAACACGACTCAAGCAGGTCCCCAAGTAGGTACCAAAGCACTGCTGCATTCTGTTCCCTGACATTGCTCTGATGACGGTTAATGCAGATACTTCCGATTATGAAATACAAAACGTATTGCAGGTTAGTTCCTAGGATAGTAACATTAAATTTGCGTTGTAGACGGCACATGAACGTGACGACTATCCATATTACTCATCAATATAAAAAGACAATATTATGGGAATTTAGCAGGATTACTCAACATGAATTCTGAAATTGGGTGACTGACCGCACAGGTGCTAAACGTCGTCAAGAGTGTACGATGTCCTGATCGCATTAGGAATATGAAGATCGTCTTCGACAGCTCGCAACTTTCAAATTGCTATCTCCACCCTACTCCAGACAGCCCTCGGTGGCGTTGCACTGCGTTGCCGATGTAATGGAAGGCCTTCAAACCGACAACAGACCACATATTGAAAAATACAAGCGAATTCTCTTGCAGCGTAAGCTTATTGTAACTAATCTAAAAATTATTGGAGAGGAACATTGTCCTATTCAAAAAAAGTAAAATGTTACTCACTGTTGACGTCAAACGGACATTATCTGTGTCCTGTCTTGTGTCCTACTCATCTATAATATCAAGTGTACTATCAAAATGATTATATATAATGGATGATAATGTAATGCATTGATAGCAGATGGTGGGTTCACAACAGTATTGATGCGAAAATAAAACAGAAGTTCGCAAAAGTGCAGTTGTGCATTTTTGTACGTTTTCACCTCGAGATGTACAGTCGTGCTCAAAAGTATTCGAACGACCTGAATTGCATTTCGCCTGATTCGCATGCAACCGGCATAACGCAGCTGTCTAGCAGGTCCTCTAATCGCCCCTTGGTACAGTCGTTTGACTATTGAAAACGGTTCCAATAAGTCACCACTAGAAAACACTGCTCTGTATCGCAATAACTCAAGATGTAAAGCAATACCACGATACTACAAATATCAGGGAACACCTTATCACAGATAAGACTGTCCTTAAGGCTTGTAAGCTCACATTTATTACAATACATGACATATCTGAAATGTTACCACTCTCATTATTATGTCAGATTGGTAATGCACGTAGTAAGTTCGTCGTATTCATGATTTCCTCTTCAAAGTAACATACCTTACTTATTATTTAACACAAAATGACATTAAAAATTTAAGCTATTCGAGAGCAGCTAGTTGAGAATATGTATGAACTTAAAATGACACGACGAACCGTCTTGTTCCGCATATGGATTCAAACCCAGCTCATGCAGCTAAGCAAAGATTTCGTGACTGACGGAAACTAACAGTCATTCCTATTAGGCATACAGAGAGTGATATACCTCGATTTTAGACAGTATCAGTTAGCAAATATCAACTTTAAATTGCATAAAGAAACATTTTTAACAGACGCGAATTCCTACCCAGCATCTATTGTCCCTGTTAACGAACTACGATAGATGTTAAATATTGCTTCTTCACAAGTAACTTACTTGAAATGCCGTGAGGTAAAGCTTTGTGTTGGACACAGTTTCGAACCCAGAACCTAATCGGATTGCTATCAAAGCACAGTCAAATGTGACATATCGGAATTTTGCGGCAGTAGCTAGATGTTTTAACTGAAATGACGAGACGAAACATTAATTTTTTCCTTCCCAGGACTCCAACCCGGCACCTATCGCTGTTATATTCTAGAGAAAACGAACGTTAAATATGGGTTTGTTGCACCAGCAGTGACATGTGAGCATGTTTGAACTAGAAATAATATGACGAAGAGTTCAGCGCTCACTGGGAATAGAGCACCACACATATCGTTGTTGACTGCACACAAAGAGACGTCAGCTACCGAATTTTTCTCCACCAGCTGCTCAGAATAACATCTTGAACTTACAGTCATCTCGCAAATATTTCTGTGTCTCACTGGGAGTTAAAAACGTCAGATATCATTAGTGTTGACAACGAATGAAAATACATTAAAAATCAAAATTATTATCCACCAGCAGATAGGTGTTCTCATGCTAGAGCTTGATAATACATAATTAAATCTTTAGTGCCGGGCCAGGATTCGATCCCATTCACGTGTAATATGTGGAGATGTTGAGGAATCTGCAGTTTTGAGCCGGCCGAAGTGGCCGTGCGGTTAAAGGCGCTGCAGTCTGGAACCGCAAGACCGCTACGGTCGCAGGTTCGAATCCTGCCTCGGGCATGGATGTTTGTGATGTCCTTAGGTTAGTTAGGTTTAACTAGTTCTAAGTTCTAGGGGACTAATGACCTCAGCAGTTGAGTCCCATAGTGCTCAGAGCCATTTTTTTTGCAGTTTTGAACAAACAACAAATTGTAGCCGAGCTGTATTGCCACGAAGGGATCAAATTCCGCGTTAAGGGCGGTCTGAGTTGCATTTCCAATTCAGAACCAATTTTATCGACATACAGAAGCTCGGATAAAAGATGGAATAAGTGTCCTGTGACCATACATAGCGTTCGTTTCGTCACTTGAAATAAATAACTAGTATGGGAAAGGTTACTGGTGATAAGAGTTTCTACATGTCGCCACTCCAGACTTTATTGTGGTTCAACCTACCGTCTACTTGGTCGAGAAGGAATATCATCTTTAATGTGAATTTTCAGACCACACTGCCATTATATCTTCTTCACTTAGTGTAGCCAGGAGAGAATGGAATCTGTCTCTCCCTATCTAAAACCTTTGACAGAAGTGAGAATCGAACCCAGACCAAACGTATAACAACCTACCATCCGTCCAACAGACCACGAAATCCTCTGCTCTGCGACTCATTTTTCTATCGTAAGGCCGTTGCGCCACACTGGATGAGAATTCTGACACACAGGCTCCCTGTAGTAATTTGCAGCATGTTCAGTAAACTCATTTACTTGATTGACCGAATCACCATGAACTAGCTGCCTCGGCTACCCAGTGCATACATTCGACTCTATTTTGTAATCACCGAAATAAAATCACGTAACTGCCACCTACACAGAACTGCCAACAGTGTAGGATGCAGAAGTTTAAATAGGAAGTGTTCCTTTCTACGTGAGGTATTCTATTGCGCTATCTGTTTGTAGAAAACGTCGTTCAGTCCAAAAGAAAAGCTGTAACTGTTTGTCTCTCAGAAGTCAAGACCTGGCAATATGCATAATCTCACAGTGCTGTGGAATCCAAAAATTCTGGAGTAATAGTTGTCGAGCTCGGGAACTGTTGTAGCTACGTGTCAGCTAGTAGCGTAGATAAGATGTCGCGAGTTCGAATACATTCAGTGCTACATTTTTTAAAACGCAATTCTGCTGTCTGCTGAAGTTATCAATCTAATGGAACTTTGAACATAATTCCCTTCACTTCTCAACCCAAAGTAGTCGCATGTGGAAAAAGGGCTAACTACTGTGACATTTTGTTCTATTCAGGTTTAATAGACAGCAGGCCGCAGATGCATCTCGAAGATGTGTAGGGAGAGCGCATCGTGCCATAATATGTCAGAAAAGTATTTTCTACATTAGCTGTCATGTGGTAGTGAGATTTTATTCTTCTTCAAACTTTGTTTGACAGCTTTAACTCAGAGCAAGTTTTCTACATGCATGTAATCAATAAACTGCATGTGCATTGTCAGACTGTCATAGGTAACATCAGAGAATTCGCATATATCGTTGATGATTAATTTCTCTCTCATGTTTACTATTGTTTTAAGAACACTAAAGGAAACCTTACGAAAATTGTGCACTGTATTATAAGAAATGAAATAAAACTACCCACGATAACCTTACGACGAAAGTCTGTTTTAATAAAACCGAGTATCTGTATACAAGCGTGCCTCTATCGACACGAATTAGTAAAATACTACTCACTTAGATTTTGATTGGGTCTGTGTTTCATTGGTATGCTGTGTCATACTCAAAGGTATGCAAATGTGGCATTTCATAAATATAGTTACATATTCCTGTTGTTGTTGTTGTTGTTGTTGTTGTGGTCTTCAGTCCTGAGACTGGTTTGATGCAGCTCTCCATGCTACTCTATCCTGTGCAAGCTTTTTCATCTCCCAGTACCTACTGCAACCTACATCCTTCTGAATCTGCTTAGTGTATTGATCTCTTGGTCTCCCTCTACGATTTTTACCCTCCATGCTGCCCTCCAATGCTAAATTTGTGATCCCTTGATGCCTCAAAACATCTCCTACCAACCGATCCCTTCTTCTAGTCAAGTTGTGCCACAAACTTCTCTTCTCCCCAATCCTATTCAATACCTCCTCATTAGTTACGTGATCTACCCACCTTATCTTCAGCATTCTTCTGTAGCACCACATTTCGAAAGCTTCTATTCTCTTCTTGTCCAAACTAGTTATCGTCCAAGTTTCACTTCCATACATGGCTACACTCGATACAAATCATACAGTAAAGCTGCATGTTACCCTTCAAGCGATAATAACTCAGATTATTCAATGGGAATGACAGGTAAAATGAAGTGAACTTTGAGGCTTAATTCCGTGCACACCAGGAAGTAACTCGTCGATCACAGAGTTGCCAAACATACGTTGCCTTGTTGCCAAATCTCAGTTATAGTACCAGCAGGAAGAAGACGAACCGATGTGATCCTACAGCGGGCTGGGAAGTGACCGTAGCTGGTGTCTCCAAGTCGCGGCTGCTATGGCCTGGAATACGTAATGCGTCTCATTCGCTTTCTGTAACTAGGTTTATGGACTGGAGCGTAGTTACGAATAATACTCAGAACTGACTGCAAACTAAGCATCAGCATCATAAATCAGTAACTCTCATTGTTGTTTTTATATTTCTTTCGTAAGTGTACTCAAAACTAAGAAACTCATTCACAGGCGTTTTCGTGCCTCGCCGATAGTCGAGCACAACAAACAAATAAAAATAAAAAAGAATGTGTGTGTGTGTGTGTGTGTGTGTGTGTGTGTGAGAGAGAGAGAGAGAGAGAGAGAGAGAGAGAGAGAGAGAGAGAGAGAGAGAGGGAGAGAGAGAGAGAGAGAGAAAGAGAGAGATAAATAAAAAGCAATGAGAGAGAGTGTAAAAAATTGTTGTAAAGAAATTGAATCATGGTATTTAAAGAAATCTTTCATTAAAATGACATGTTCCACATCATTACGAAATGTCGTATTCATGATCTATGGAACAAGAATTAATCTAATCTAATCTAATCTAGCCATGAAGAGTCATGAATTACCGAAATTTTTGCCAATACCAGTATCCAAATCTAAACTTGAAAATAAAAGACGACAATTTTTGTAATAAACCGTGACTCCTATCAAAACCCTTTCGTCCCTGTTATCTAACCACGAAAAATGTCTGATATACCTCCATTCTGAAGTAACAAAGTGTGCATGCATTTAAAGATGAAGCGCATGATGTGAAGTTCTGTGACGGAGATACGAACCCAACACGTAATCCGATTGTTAACTAAGAAAAATCAAATGTTACGTATCGGTTTTTCTTACGAGCCGCTAGGTGTCTGAATCTAAAATAAGGATACAAACTTTTGTGTCTAAGCGACAATCGAACTGCACACCTACCGTGCATCCACGAATATAGCTTAAGTATTAGTTGTTTACTCATGAACAGTAAGATGTGTGCGTGTTTCACCAGAAATAACGACACCTGTTGCGATTGTTGGCAACACATGAACAGACATTAAAAATGCGCGTTAATTTTCACTAGCAGGTGGGTGTGCACTTGATAAAGCTTGAAATGAAATTATGAACATTTTTGTACCGGATCAGGTTTCAGACCCACATACTTACCTTTGGAGGAGACCTAGAGAAGATCGCTGTCTTGGGAAAAGGAACGAAATGATTGAACTACACTGTTCCGAGAGATTCAGATCCTCGAAAGAGGAGATACGAATTCGAATCACAGTCCAGCACCAAATTTTTCAACGTCTCTAGTTCAATCAAGTACAAGTAAAACAAGAGCCCTGTCCCTTTAAATGGCTATCGGTTCATCAAATAAAATAAAATTTTCTAATGTAAGTAAGCTTACTGGCGACTGTATTTCTGTTTACCATGACTTCCGCTATGTCATTTCCCAACGTAAACCGGCTCTGCCCAGTTGGTAATGAAAGAATGTGATGTTTAATGCGGATTCTGGATTATAACGTCTTTCTCTTGAGGTTACCAGAGGTAAAATAAATCTGTTTGTGCCTCTTAAAAGTAAATGCCTGAACCCACGCATTGCACCTGTGATAGTTCGTTCCACCAGACCATTGTGGCCACATTTCCCAGCCCCAGGAGTGTGCTGTAACGGATTATGTGCTTAGCTTACACAATTAGTCACGGTAGAAAAAATGCGGGTCTATTAAATGGTCAAGTAGAAGCAAGCTTCTGACGCAGAGATTATGCTATTCTCATGGGCCAATTCGCTAACAGAATTTCCTTCCAAATGTTTTATACTCCAGCATGCACACTGGCTATCATCCAACGTTTGTCATTTTCATTGAACATGAAACAGACACAAAAACTTTTTAACAGTGTAATAACACAAATATTTTGTTCACAGAATATTAATTAAATAATGGTACTGGCCTGATTGCCAGTATAATTCTTCCTCCTTCATACCAGTAAGTTAGTTTAGAAGTAAGAATGTGAGATGTTTGCAAAGGAAGACGAATTACACAGAGAACAGGAAGAACCTTTTGGAAGCATATGTAGATACAGGGCTTCAGAAAAATGAGATAGTAAATGTTCTTAAAATGATTTCCCTTGATGCCAGATTGATTTCACTGCATGGAACACTTTTCTTACCATGTGTATATGTGGTTCAGTACCAGAAATCGTCGTTAGTAAGTAGAGACCTTGGTGACACAAAACAGTCATAATGTTGAGTTTTAATACAAGAAAATGACTTACATAATTATAATAAAATTGATCGGACTCCATAGACAACAAAGATGTTGAAATTCATAAATATAGTATACTTCTGCACTATAAATATAGTGCATAATATAATAATTATAGTATAAATATAGTTCACTTTTGATGTTTCACCAAACTGACCACTTCCGACATCTTAAACAGGTTGAAAACTATACAAAAGGTTAATCATTTGTAGAGAACAGGAGCAGGCATCTTAGTAACAAATAGGATCTCATTTGATGTAAAATTAATTAGTATCTCATGTCTTATAAATTTCATTGCCGAAGGTGCATGAACTTCTAGTGTGGAGGCACAACCAACAAGACTGAAAAAAGTTAACTATGCATGCCTCACATTTTTTAATGTAAGACAATCAAAATTAAAAAAATGGTGCTTATTTTATCACATCGTGATGAACTTTGCTTTCTTTGACATATTCTTATTGCTGATTTTAGGGAAATACAAAAGTTTGTTTCACTGTGACAAATTATTTATCATCTTAAATTTATTTAAGAAAAATAAATAGTTACACAATGTAGTAATACATGGCACTGTAGCATCATAATATAATATTGATCGACTACAAATGAATCATAGAACAATGCCTAAGGTGTAAGTGTAACGTTAAACAAAGTGTAATACTCAGTGTACATGGGTGTACAGGTGTGATACTGCTATTTACGTAATCCCACCCACCACGGCAAGGTCATATCACATCGGATGGGAAAAATCGGCTTTTAATTGTCCTGAGGCCAAAAACCATATAAATAGTATAAATAGCATCAGTTTTTAATTGTCCTGAGGCCAAAAACCGAATAAAAGGCATCAATCACATCGGTTTTTAATTGTCCAGGGGCCAAAAATCTAATAAAAAGCATCAATCAATATCAAATCGGATTATTAATTTTACTGTGACCGGCGCAAAACATGTTCAATATGCTGACCACCGTTTTCTGCAACAAGTTGAAATCGGGAAACAGCATGTTCCACAACTGATCGAAGTGTTTCTGGGGTCACGTTCAGAAAGTGTTGCGCAATGTGTACCTTCAATGCAGCTCTGTTTGCTATAGGAACACAGAACACAACATCTTTCAGACAGCCCCACAACCAGAAGTCACACAGATTAAGACAAGCCGGCCGCGGTGGCCCAGCGATTCTAGGCACTTCAGTCCGGAACTGTGTGACTGCTACGGTTGCAGGTTCGAATCCTGCCTCGGGCATGGATGCGTGTGATGTCCTTAGGTTAGTTAGGTTTAAGTAGTTCTAAGTTCTACGGGACTGATGACCTCAGATGTTCAGTCTCATAGTGCTCAGAGCCATTTGAACCAGATTAAGATCAGGTGATCAGGATGTCCAGGCTATAGGGAAATGGTGGCTGATAATTCTAGCATTTCCGAAATTGCGTTTCAGCAGCTGCTTAACTGGATTTGCAATGTGCGGAGGTGCGCCATCTTTAATAAAAATGATCCCATCCACACATCCGCGCTGTTCGAGAGTTGGAATGACGTGGTAGCCAAATAGACACTCAGCGCTTACCAGCGACGGTACAGGTAACAGAACCGGAAGCACCTGTATCTTCGCAAAAATATGGTCCTATGTAAATGATGCCGTAAACCCATACCACACGGTGACCTTTCCAGGATGAAGTAGTACTGGTTGATCTGTGTGTGGATTTTCCGGTGCCCATATTCAATGATTCTGTGTATTGAAGTATTCTGTCAGATGGAAGTGGGTTTCGTCTGTCCACAAAATCTTCCACGGCCAATCATTGTCCACTTCCATGCGAGCAAGAAATTCTAGATCAAAGGTCTCTCTTGCTAGCAAGTCTACATGAAGCAACTAGTGCACATGGGTAATTTTGAATGGGTACCATGGCTATTGCTTCCGCTGACGTCGAATCAATTCTTTTCCTCCCTCCAACGGGTTGCACACCAAAAGAACCCGTCTTTTCGAATTTCCGAATGATTTTCTCCAGACCTACGGGAGTCATCGGACCAACGCCTTTTTTCAAACCCTTCAGTGTCCGAAACTTCTGCAGAGCGACGTGTACACAACCATCATTCTTGTTATACAGCTTTACAAGCAGAGTGCGATCCTGCATTGAGACTGTCATGGCGAATATCGCAGACGCGAAAGGAGAAGCCTTGTACCCGGCATGTCTATACGAACTTCAATGGGTCGTACCCATGACAGGTGTTTTCATCTTCGTATTCTTAGACATACAGCGTCATCTACTGATCAATTTTCACACTTTTTTTTCTTCTGCTATACGTTTTCCCCCTTTTCCCACAATATTCCGTTGCAAATTGACGTCATTCTGACCAGTGGTGTTATTTCTACAGCATTTTGAAAGTTTAACTTTAATTATAATCACCCTGTAGATTAAACTCTGCGAATTAAGAAAATAATATTTTCAAAAAATCGATTTTTGGCTCCAAATCCATAACATGTCCCCGAAATAAGTTTATTTTTGTACACCTATTTCCCAGTCACTTCCTTAAAGTTTATCGGATGTTAATACGCTATCTCACATGCATCACTTCTTTCGGGGCCTACGTTTTGATATCCTGTCAGTTCATGTACGGCAGTCAACAGCTTTCCATTACGGCGCGGCTTCAGCTGAGGTACTGTTCACTCTTCGTTATTTTCCTCTCCTCCGCTCCCTCTCCTCTTCTCTGGTACTTTTTATAATCTTTTCTCTCGTCCCATTTGCTCAGAGGTCGCAGTTTCATTGCTGCTCTTTACTCCATGAGTATCACTTTTTGCGAAGTTTACCAAATTTTAAAGGAAAGGTTGGGACAGGACTCACAAATGGCTTGACAACTGTAATGTAAGTATTCCGTATTGCGGACACTTTTTGCCACTGTGATATGTTCTTTGCCTAATATTGTTTATGGTCTCTTTCTTCTTTTTATTCAGAGTTGCTCCTCATGATGACTACGAAATCGTTTGTCTTTAACAAAAAAAATGGCTCTGAGCACTATGCGACTTAACTTCTGAGGTCATCAGTCGCCTAGAACTTAGAACTAATTAAACCTAACTAACCTAAGGACATCACACACATCCATGACCGAGGCAGGATTCGAAGCTGCGACCGTAGCGGTTGCTCGGTTCCAGACTGTAGCGCCTAGAACCGCACGGCCACTCCGGCCGGCATTTACAACTGAGACGTTCCCTAAATCCGCTGGGCAGAACAGATAACTAGGATTGTGGAAAGGGCCCAGTAAGGTTGGGGTCAGTTTCACCTTCTAACTGTAATTTATTGCAATTTAATAACACATTTACAACCAAAGCGGCACATAGCCGAACCTCTACCAAATGCAACTCGTTCACGGCTGAAGGCCTCCAAACAAGAAATTTTAAAAATCGACAAGATAAAATGCAGTTAAAATAGCAAATAAAATAATTAGAAAAAACATATCACAGCCAGGTGGAAAGCCTCAAGGCAAAGTAGATAGAACAAACATATGTAAGGTGCAATACAAATGGCTGAAGGCCACAATTAAATTTCAAAATATGGTACTATAATCTCTTAAAGGCAGAAGGCAGCGATGTTTTTTTTTTATAATAGGGATTTAAGTGGCTGAAAGCCCGCAATTGATATCCAGAATTAAAAAATACATTAAATACAGTAAAAGCAAGAATTTTTTAAATCATTGGCTGTGATGGATTATAAACAGACAATTAAACATCGGTTCTAGGCGCTACAGTCTGGAACCGCGCGACCGCTACGGTCACAGGTTCGAATCCTGCCTCGGGCATGGATGTGTGTGATGTCCTTAGGATAGTTAGGTTTAAGTATTTCTAAGTTCTAGGGGGCTGATGGCCTCAGCAGTTAAGTCCCATAGTGCTCAGAGCCATTTGAACCAATTAAACATTGCTGAGAAGAACAATAAAGAAAACGGCACTCAGAAGCCTCCAGGGAGGTCGGTCTGCCCTCGTTCACTCAGGTGAGACAGGTGGTGAGCCCAACTACACTTGATCCGTCGGAACCCAACCAGGGGACAGCCAAGGACCGACCGACGAAACGACTTGCTTGCTACAAATCGGTACATGAGAACTCAAACACAAAAGGTTACGAGCTTGATTATCCCAATGATATCCATATTAAGCTGTCAAAACTACACACCACATAGGACGACCGACCGACGATCAACCAATACCGTGGCCCGGCTCAAGTGATGCGTGGCGGCAATGGTCGGGCGAGCCATGTCGATGCAGACCTCACTGCTGCTCCAACCCAACTGCACTAGTGCCGCATTACAATTCCAGACTAGGCAGGTCCAGACTGCGCTCTAGGCGCCTTCCAATTCACTAACAGACCCGAACTCGCGACCCGAACTCCCTGTCCGAACTGCCTTATGACAGACAACCACCAGGAAGTAATAGCAGTTGAGCTAAGATATTACGAGACGGGATATATCGATACGTGCTACTAGCGCCAATGACGGTCAGGCAGAGCAGCAACTCAGTGACAGTAGAAATTTAAATTAACGTAGTGAACTGGAAGTACGTTAAAAAGAGGATGCAAAATACATGATGGCGGGAACATCAGCCACGCAAGGCTCAACAACTGCATCGATTTTTATTCAGTAAGGGAGAAGAATGTGCGCCATGTTCATAAGCACCAAAAGACCTATACTATCTAAAAAAAATCCACGATGAAAATGTTTATGCCGAATACTGTAGCTGCCATCTCATACACGCAATCAGTACCAAAAATTACGTGTTGAGCACAACTTACAGTATTTCCACATCTGTGTTACTCAAACACATAAGCACGTAAAATTCTGCCTTATAAGTAAATTTCATCTCTCTCTCTCTCTCTCTGTTTTATGCGTCAGTAAAAAGGTGTTTATTCCAAATACTGCATTGTCTCATCGCCAATTTAATCTCTCTCTGTTTTATATTTCACAAAAAATATTAGTTAAAAAACTGTCACTAAATTTGACCACTCTCTGCAGTGGTTAGCTTCTATAACAGTACGAGGCAAATGCGGAAAGAACTAACATGCTAAGCAGGCAGTTGACACTTCGTTTTGGGACTTAAATGAAGGTATGTATGAAAACAAACTTTCAAGGGAGGCTGCAACATTTACCAATTGGAACTGTGGTGCCAAAGTTCTCTAAAATTTTACGTACTATATTTCCTTTCCTTCTGATGTTGTTGTTGTTGTGGTCTTCAGTCCTGAGACTGGTTTGATGCAGCTCTCCATGCTACAATGTGCATGTGCAAGCTTCTTCATCTCCCAGTACCTACTGCAACCTACATCCTTCTGACTCTGCTTAGTGTATTGATCTCTTGGTCTCCCTCTACGAGTTTTACCCTCCACGCTGCCCTCCAATGCTAAATTTGTGATCCCTTGATGCCTCAAAACATGTCCTACCAACCGATCCCTTCTTCTAGTCAAGTTGTGCCACAAACTTCTCTTCTCCCCAATCCTATTCAATACCTCCTCATTAGTTACGTGATCTACCCAGCTTATCTTCAGCATTCTTCTGTAGCACCACATTTCGAAAGCTTCTATTCTCTTCTTGTCCAAACTGGTTATCGTCCATATTTCACTTCCATACATGACTACACTCCATACAAATACTTTCAGAAACGACCTCCTGACACTTAAGTCTATACTCGATGTTAACAAATTTCTCTTCTTCAGAAACGATTTCCTTGACATTGCCAGTCTACATTTTATATCCTCTCTACTTCGACCATCATCAGTTATTTTACTCCCTAAATAGCAATACTCCTTTACTACTTTAAGTGTCTCATTTCCTAATCTAATCCCCTCAGCATCACCCGATTTAATTTGACTACATTCCGTTATCCTCGTTTTGCTTTTGTTGATGTTCATCTTATATCCTCCTTTCAAGACACTGTCCATTCCGTTGAACTGCTCTTCCAAGTCCTTTGCTGTCTCTGACAGAATTACAATGTCATCGGCGAACCTCTAAGTTTTTACTTCTTCTCCATGGATTTTAATACATACTCCGAATTTTTCTTTTGTTTCCTTTACTGCTTGCTCAATATACAGATTGAATAACATCGGGGAGAGGCTACAACCCTGTCCCACTCCTTTCCCAACCACTGCTTCCCTTTCATGCCCCTCGACTCTTATAACTGCCATCTGGTTTCTGTACAAATTGTAAATAGCCTTTCGTTCCCTGTATTTTACCCCTGCCACCTTCAGAATTCGAAAGAGAGTATTCCAGTTAACATTGTCAAAAGCTTTCTCTAAGTCTACAAATGCTAGAAACGTAGGTTTGCCTTTTCTTAATCTTTCTTCTAAGATAAGTCGTAAGGTTAGTATTGCCTCACGTGTTCCAACATTTCTACGAAATCCATACTGATCCTCCCCGAGGTCCGCTTCTACCAGTTTTTCCATTCGTCTGTAAAGAATTCGCGTTAGTATTTTGCAGCTGTGACTTATTAAACTGATAGTTCGGTAATTTTCACATCTGTCAACACCTGCTTTCTTTGGGATTGGAAATATAATCTGATAATCAAATACAAAATAATACGAAGCACTAACTATAGTGTTCGAAATACATTATGTAAGCACATGACCAAAGACAAACAAACTGACCAAGCATCATTGTAGTAGGGGTTAGGGGAAAATAAGGCGTTTTGATGAGATCTACATTGCACTATATTACTTAAACTTCATATTTCCATAATATGCAAAATAACTTTATAATGTTCACGTGGTCAAAGTTAAATGAGCTATCCAAGCAACATATTAGTAGGAGGAAGAAGTTTTAAAGAGACCTTTAATGTGTTTTATAACTTAAGCACATATCTTGATAATATTCAAATATTACTTCGTAATGCTCCTATACCAGATGTAAACGCACATGGCCAAAGAAAATGATGGAGAAGGTTCCACACACAAAGAGGCAAGTTCGCTTTCTTGATCTTTGCATGAAAATGAAGTTATTTACAAAAATATATAAGTATTTTGAGTACGAAACACACATTGGTTGCTTACAGCTACAGCTATATCTACATATATATTGCGTGGCGGAGGGTACCCGTACCACAACCAGTCTTTTCTTTCCCAGTTACAATCGCAGGTAGAGCGATGGAAAAACATCTATACGCCTCCGTATGAGCCCTAATTTCTCGTATCTGATCTTCGTGGCCCCTACGCGAAATGTATATTGGAGACAGTCTGATCGTTCAGCAGTCAGCTTCAAATGCTGGTGCTTTAGAATTTCTCAGTAGTGTTCTTCGAAATGAATGTCTTCTTCCCTCCACGGATTCCCACTTGAGCTCCCGAAGCACATCTGTGACACCTGCATGCTGATTGAACCTGTCGGTAACAAATCTGGCAGTTAGCTTCTGTATTGCTTCGATGTGTGCCTTCAATCCGACCTGGTGCGGATCCCAAACACTCAAAAATAGGTCGCAGTAAATCATGTGAGAAGATTGCAAGCTGGGTTTCAAACCAACGATGCTTTCTAAAGCCGTGCCGATTCGTGAACAGGATCTTTTTGGTCTCTAGTAAATTTATTATATTCTAACTCAGAATATTCCCTAAAATTCTACAGAAAACGGATGTTAAGGACATTGGTCTGTAATTTTGTGGGTCCTTTCTTTTACCCTTCTCATATACAGGAGTCACCAACTCTTTTTTCCAGTCGCTTGGCACTTTGCACTGGTCGGGAGATTCGCTATAAATGCAGATTAAGCGAGGGGCCAATGACTTAGAGTACTCTTTGTAAAACCGAATTGAGATTCCATCCGGATCTGGTGACTGATTTCTTTTCAAATCTTTCAGCTTTTTCTCTACCTAATCCGTACGGGACACTGTACGATGGACAAACGACTTTACGTCTGTTCGATTCTCCTACGTGAAAGATTCCTTAAACGTGAAATTTAAAACTTCGGCCTTCCTTTTGCAGTCTTCTACTATCAAACCAGACTGGTCAACCGTGAATGGATGGAAGTCATAGATTCGCTTATCGATTTTACATAGGACCACATTTTTTCGGATTTTCCGCCAGATCTTCAGCCAAGGTGTGATGGCGGTAGCTGTTGTATGCTAGATCTTTTCACAGACGCACGAACTTCTACTAATCTTTGCCTGTCGTCATTGGTGCGTCCTCTTTTGAGGCGAGAGTGCCACAGCCTTTGCTTCCTCAGCATTTTACGAATTTCGTTATTAAACCACGGTGGGTCTTTTCCGTCCTAAATCCACTCACTAGGCAAATACTTATCCAGAGCATGATTTGCAATCTGTTGCAACTTTGCCCATAGTTCCTCTATGTCAGTCATTCTGAAGCTAAATGACTGGAGTTCACTGTGTGAGATGCTAACAACTGCTTATCTGTTCTTTCTAGCACATACACTTCCTAGTCTTTTTGACTGATTTATTAACTTTCGTAACTAGAATGACATCATGATTACTAAAGCCCGTCTCTGTGCTGACACCATTGACAAAGTCTTGCCTGTTTGCAGCCACAGGGTCCAAGTTACTTCCATTGCAAGTGGACTGAGAACTACCTGCTCAAAGACAGTTTTCGGAAAACGTGCTCAAAAGTAGTTCACAAGACTGTCTCTCTGCGTCCTCTCCAACGAATTCATACAAGTGCCAGTCTATACTCGTTAGGCTGAAGTCACCACCAACTAGTATTGCATGATCTGAGTATTTACGCACAACTGACCACATACTTTCTTCGAATGGCTCTAGAACTGTCACCTCAGAGTCCGGTGGTCGGTAAAAGCATCCAACAATTAACTTGGTTCCACCTACACCAGCTATGCGCGACTAGATAACGTTAATGTCACACTCAGTTTCAACCTCAGTAGAGACAATATTTTTGTCGAGTGCAATGAACACTCCCCATCCTACAGCCTCTGCTCTGTCTTTCCAATAAACATTCCAAGACTCGCCAAATATCTCAGAGAATTTTACTTCGAGTTTTAACCAACTCTCAGTCCCAAGAATAATTTGAGATTAAGTTCTTTCCTGGAGGGCAGTAAATTCGGGAACTTGGCAACGAATACTTCGATAATATACTGATAAAAGTTATACAGTCGCACTGTCTTTATTCTGAACGCAGTCTGATTTCCATATGTGCGTGTCGATTGGCGAGTGTTAATGAGAGTACCTCAAACTGCCATATAAACTAAAAAAACTGTACGTGCACTCCACAAGTACTCTGCTAACCGAGTAGCTGCTTTCTTTGTGTTGTGCACCTCTGACCTATCAAGGAGAGTCCTACAAATTCCTACCCGATAATGCAGGTCCGGAAGTCTGCAGCCAAGACCACCACAGAGGCGACGAACCTTTCGGCTGAGACCTTCCACTTGACTTCAAACCAAAGTGCCCCGCTCAACTCTGGGACCGATGCTGCAAATTGCAAGCTCTGTGTGTACCCTGTGTGTGAGGCCAGAAGTCTCCACCGTCTCTGCCAGCCATCTGTAAGAACTGAGGATGACCTCAGAATGCACGCGACAGCTGTAGTTGGTGTCGACGCCAGCCACAACTTGCAGACGACTGCTCCCTGTATGCTCGACAGCTGCAAGCAAGGTTACCTCGAAATCTCGGATGAGGCCTTCAAGCCCACTGGCTTCCTTCCCAGCCCTGAACGCTATGTTTCTAAGGGGTTGTATAAGGCGCTCAACATTGGAGATCCCAATGACTAGCAAACGCCTGCCTGCTGAAGAAAAGGCCACCTATTCAATCACAGGGTGAATAGGCGAGGCCATAAGGCCAGCCCCCACATTAGCCCTCTGCCTTGAGTGACATGAACGCTTTACGATCTGCCACTCACCCTGCTGGTCCACCTCGTGGGATGCACTAGAAGGTGCTCTGCAGTAGAGCCCTGGGCAAAACAAGCGACACCTGATGTGTTCCATGCGATGCTCCAGAATCTCCGCCACCGCTACACCCCGAGGTAGTACCCTGAAGGCGACTAATCGCAGGCAAAACCACACTGAAATGTTCGCGAACTGCGGCCAGCTTCTACTTGCGTCCGCACACAGGAGGCACACATCCTACCCACGCTAGGAAGATTAATTGGAGAGTAAGTAGTAAAAGCTGTTATCTCGTGTGACCAAGGGACGCTGATGCCTCAATGAAGTATGTATCTGGCTGTTCACAAGAAATGACAACTGAGCTTCCGACTGCCCGAATTTAAACGTACAGCTAGCAAAAAAAGATGCGAGACTAAATTTCTTAAATACCAAAACATGCAAGCAATTAAATACACTCCTGGAAATGGAAAAAAGAACACATTGACACCGGTGTGTCAGACCCACCATACTTGCTCCGGACACTGCGAGAGGGCTGTACAAGCAATGATCACACGCACGGCACAGCGGACACACCAGGAACCGCGGTGTTGGCCGTCGAATGGCGCTAGCTGCGTAGCATTTGTGCACCGCCGCCGTCAGTGTCAGCCATTTTGCCGTGGCATACGGAGCTCCATCGCAGTCTTTAACACTGGTAGCATGCCGCGACAGCGTGGACGTGAACCGTATGTGCAGTTGACGGACTTTGAGCGAGGGCGTATAGTGGGCATGCGGGAGGCCGGGTGGACGTACCACCGAATTGCTCAACACGTGGGGCGTGAGGTCTCCACAGTACATCGATGTTGTCGCCAGTGGTCGGCGGAAGGTGCACGTGCCCGTCGACCTGGGACCGGACCGCAGCGACGCACGGATGCACGCCAAGACCGTAGGATCCTACGCAGTGCCGTAGGGGACCGCACCGCCACTTCCCAGCAAATTAGGGACACTGTTGCTCCTGGGGTATCGGCGAGGACCATTCGCAACCGTCTCCATGAAGCTGGGCTACGGTCCCGCACACCGTTAGGCCGTCTTCCGCTCACGCCCCAACATCGTGCAGCCCGCCTCCAGTGGTGTCGCGACAGGCGTGAATGGAGGGACGAATGGAGACGTGTCGTCTTCAGCGATGAGAGTCGCTTCTGCCTTGATGCCAATGATGGTCGTATGCGTGTTTGGCGCCGTGCAGGTGAGCGCCACAATCAGGACTGCATACGACCGAGGCACACAGGGCCAACACCCGGCATCATGGTGTGGGGAGCGATCTCCTACACTGGCCGTACACCACTGGTGATCGTCGAGGGGACACTGAATAGTGCACGGTACATCCAAACCGTCATCGAACCCATCGTTCTACCATTCCTAGACCGGCAAGGGAACTTGCTGTTCCAACAGGACAATGCACGTCCGCATGTATCCCGTGCCACCCAAAGCGCTCTAGGAGGTGTATGTCAACTACCCTGGCCAGCAAGATCTCCGGATCTGTCCCCCATTGAGCATGTTTGGGACTGGATGAAGCGTCGTCTCACGCGGTCTGCACGTCCAGCACGAACGCTGGTCCAACTGAGGCACCAGGTGGAAATGGCATGGCAAGCCGTTCCACAGGACTACATCCAGCATCTCTACGATCGTCTCCATGGGAGAATAGCAGCCTGCATTGCTGCGAAAGGTGGATATACACTGTACTAGTGCCAACATTGTTCATGCTCTGTTGCCTGTGTCTATGTGCCTGTGGTTCCGTCAGTGTGATCATGTGATGTATCTGACCCCAGGAATGTGTCAATAAAGTTTCCCCTTCCTGGGACAATGAATTCACGGTGTTCTTATTTCAATTTCCAGGAGTGTATATACTGCAAGAGAAAGCAGGAAAAGCTGAATAAGTAACTTGATGCCCTGGAGATGTGTCACAGGCCTGACTACGCTGATTTTATCGATCACTGGTCTGAAAACAGGCAGCTGAGTGACTACTGCCCTACAGACTAACTGAGATTAAACTCTGAGAATCAGAGGCTGGAGTTCAACTGAATACTATTAGCAAAGGTGGTGGAATCAAGTAAATAAAGCAACACTAGCGACTTCTGCGGCGGACAACTACGCTAGAAAGTAAACTCACTCAAGACAAAAGATCGAAAAATACGCAAATTCTTGCAACAAACATGTGTAGCACTACAAAAACAGCTAAATAATCAGCAGCTCCTCACTTCTGCTCAGAAGCCAGCTAGAATAGCACTAAACTGAACGATGTAAACAAACCTTGCGCACCGATAAGCTGCTGCTGCTAATAATATCCCATAGTAATTTGGTGAGATGTCTCATCATAAACAAAAATTCGACCTTTGTACCAAAAGGAAAACTGTTTGCATTATTTATCAAAACACCTATAGGTTTCGAGTATAAAACACATGGGGAATCACTGCCATAATTTAATTGTTCTACACGATTCAAAACAAAGTACACATGACTAGCATATTAGCATTACTGATACAACTTACAGATTAAGCTACACTACTTGAGAACTAAACTTCATTGTCATGGAACCTAAAATTCAATATTTCCATATGTAAACTGTCTGTATTACTAATCGAAACACATATCGCTCACTTAGTAACACTATTGATATAGCTTACTGGTTACCTGACAAGCTCAGTTCGATCTCTGAATGACATATTAAAGAAGTCAAATATTGTGCGTAATATTTATCAGCACACATGAAGATTTCTTTTTCATCATTATTAAACACGCTAATCTAACTGTCAGGTTAAAGTGCACGTGTAGACAAGATTAATCTTATCACTGTACTACATTTTTTTTAAAAAAATCGAAAATTGTCAGCATTATTTGTCAAAACACATGAGGAAATACTGATCTAACTTAGTCATTTTAAAGTGCACTTACGGAGAACTGACTTATGTTACCACACAGTGAAAATTATAGACACTTTGATGGAACAGCATACTGAACATGAGTACTGCACCTTCATATTGGTAAAAAATGAGGGTTGCTATGCTTCCAAACACCCACTTTCAGAGATTTGTTGTAAAAAATCTTTGTCGTATTCTGCTGATAATGCTAATTTATGCTGTTGTCCATTGCCAAATACATGATACTTTGCCCCATACGTCGCAATTTTAAAGCAAAATTGTAGCAAATTGCTTGGTACATCGTCATGTTGGAGCAAAATAATAACATAGTGCCCCGTACATTGATATGTTGGAACAAGACTGTAACAAACTGCCGCATAGATCGCTACGTTACAGCAGTGTTGTAATAAGTTGCCCTTTACAGCGCTATTGTTACATGAAATTGTAATAAATTGCTCCACAAATAGCAAAACCTATGTGGGCAGCTTTAGGGAGTAATTAGCTGTTGATACGGCGGCTACCTTCACCCCAGATCGTATTTGGTGGCACAGTGATGGTCAGTTTGCAGAATTACTACCATTACCCCATATACTTTTGTGGGGGAATGATGGTCAGTTGATATAATGACACATTACACCAGGTATCATTGGGTAGACAATAATGGTCGGTTCACGGAGTGGCTACTGAAATCGGGAATCGCCAGTATCAGGGAAATGACATCGAAGGGCTAAGCCCCTTTAACTAACATCGTTTATCATTCTGACAACAAACATATATTTTTTTAAAGTAACAATAGGTCCCCTTCAAGAAAAACAGATAGGGAAATACTAAGTTAATTTGCCATGTTCACTTCAATGATTTGATGGTGTTCAAAGTGGTCAATAACACAGTCACTGAGTCCGGAACCGCGTGACTGCCACGGCTGCAGGTTCGAATCCTACCTCGGGCAGTTCTAGGGGACTGATGACCTCAGATGTTCAGTCCCATAGTACTCAGAGCCATTTGAAGCATTTGAACAGTCACTGAATTGTAATAATAATGGCCTTAAAGAAGATGCAAAAAATAATAATTTAAAGATATTGGCCTTAAAATATTTAAGTTTAAAAAATTAAATAAACCGGCAAATAAAATTAATTAAATCTGAGTTTTAGGTAAGTTTCTCCACACGAGCTCACAGCAAAGGCATTAGGCAAACCCCAAAAGATAATTATTAATTAGTTAACAAGAGAGAACATATCGCCTTTGCGGATTACCCAAAAGGTGTACGCCAAATAATTTACAATAAAATTTAGAACAAGGTTACAGTATGTACTAAACATAACAATAACGTTAAAGGAAAAATTCTTTGGGCGAAGCTAGCTAATAAAAGGTCTCTTGGCCGACAGCAAAATTTCATTTACAGTGCAAGTTAAATAACATAAGATACTCAATCTGAACATAGACAGTGAGGACGTGCGACTGCAATCAAACAGCAAGCCGCGCTAGGAAATACTAGAGAGCCGCGCACACGGCCGCAAGCAAGCCAGGCCCACGCCGCAAGAAGTTGCCAACATAGAACACTTTCGCGGAAACTTAATAGGTGCTGTTAACAAACACTGATCACACACGTCTCACTTAATTACACTGCAAGTGAAGCCTGAGTTTCTCCTGGCTTATACAACTTTCAAATGACTTTCGGGAATTCAGCCAGGCAACACTTTCAGCAACCGCCTATATTTCGGCGGGAGAACACCCCGCCTGTCCGTTGCAGTTGCCTTGAAAATGGTGGGGCGTTCTCCAGCCGAAATACCGGCGGTCGCTGAAAGTGTTACCTGGCTGAATTCACGGAAGTTATTTGAATCTGCAAGTGAAGGTTATTGTTTAACCACGATAGCACTTATAGAACCTTTTCAGTATGGTCATACGCCCTAGAAAATAAGCTTCGCTAAAAATATAAGGCGTAAAAGAGAACTATTCAAAGGGAGCTGATAATTCTTCCAGGAAGGAATAAAAATAACAGCTCGCTGAAGTCTTACCATTAGCTGGAGGTCATAACATACAACACTTAAAGGGCTGGATAATAGTAATACCAGAGAGCACACCAGCTTATAAAATATAGTGGAGACAAAAACTGAAATTCAGAAACAGTTTGTTCTCTGGCGTAAAACAATTTAAAAGCAAACACAAAAGATAATTCATAGGCCCCTGATAGCATAGCTTGAAAGCTGAGCACATTACAAAGCCATAATAACATTAACAATGGCAGATTTTAAGATATAACGCTGGCCAATAGATTAACACAGGTAACACACGGAGAAGACAGGGCACTAGATTGGTCCTAGAATCAACAGAATCAAATAACAAAGGCACGCATGACGAATCAGTGAATATAAACACGAAATTTGCTAAAACAGCTTGCGGAGCACGAAATCGGTGCACACAGCTGAACAATCAGATAAGCACGGCATAGGCGAACCAAACCTTTGCATTCTACCCAGTTCTGGCGACAAAGAGTGAGCGACAATCTGGAGAAGACGTCGTGTCGACCCACGACCTGTGCCCGTTGCTCCGAGCACTGTTGCTGGCGCCAGCTCCACACTGCTTGAAGGCTGCAGGTAAACTGCCTGCCCTGCGCTGTTCCAGGGCCGCCCTCGACGCCGGTCTCATGGCCGCTTTTGAAGCCTAGCCGGGGATAGCGATAGCCGCAGAAGGGAGTAATAATCGCAACCTGGTGAGGCGCCAGCTAGATGAGGTAATTGAGCCAGATACTACTGAATGGTGCAGTGATGGCCAATTTACAAGGTGACTAACTTTTCCCTCGGTGTTACTGGGACAATGATGATTAGATTACAAATAGTGACTGTCATTACCCAGAACACAACTGGGGCAATGACTGTCAGTTGGCAGAACGCAACTGGAAGGAAAGATGGAAGACTAGAGTTTCACATACCCATGGACAGCATGGTCATTGAGACTGTACACAGTTGGGGCAAATATGGTCAGTTGACATGGTGACTGCCATTACCCCTGGATACTACCAGGTGAGGTATCAACAGTCAGTTGATTTGGCAACTCCCATTCCCCTAAAGGCATGGTGATAGTATATGTACCATAATACGACAGTCGATGTCAGTTGCTGTATCTCAAATAGCACTGTAACACCATGTGCCATAATTTGGCAGTGGGTGTTAGCTACCAGATCTTCGCAATTTATACTCATACCATTGCTGATAATCAATAACTGCAATTGTTGCAACACATTGACACTTGTTACAACCGGCCCCGGTGGTCTCGCGGTTAAGGCGCTCAGTCCGGAACCGCGCGACTGCTACGGTCGCAGGTTCAAATCCTGCCTCGGGCATGGATTTGTGTGATGTCCTTAGGTTAGTTAGGTTTAAGTAGTTCTAAGTTCTAGGGGACTGATGACAACAGAAGTTAAGTCCCATAGTGCTCAGAGCCATTTGAACTTGTTACAGCAAAATTGTTACAAATTGCCCATTATATTGACATGTTACTGCAGAACTGTAAGTAACTGCCCCACACATCGTTGCGTTACAGCGAAATTGCTACATATTGCTCCATTGATAGCTGTTACAGCAAAATTGTTAAGCATTGCCCGAAATATTGACATGTAACATAAGGAATTGTAAGTAACTGCCCTGTTGCAGCTAAACTGAAACAATTTGGTCCGTACACCGATATGTATCTGTGGTGTCACCGCCAGACACCACACTTGCTAGGTGGTAGCCTTTAAATCGGCCGCGGTCCGCTAGTATACGTCGGACCCGCGTGTCGCCACTATCAGTGATTGCAGACCGAGCGCCGCCACACGTCAGGTCTAGAGAGACTTCCTAGCACTCGCCCCAGTTGTACAACCGACTTTGCTAGCGATGGTTCACTGACAAAATACGCTCTCATTTGCCGAGACGATAGTTATCATAGCCTTCAGCTACGTCATTTGCTACGACCTAGCAAGGCGCCAGTACCAGTTACCGTCAAGAGCGACGCTCATCATTAATGGATTAAAGTTAAGTATTCCACCAGCTACGTCCGTTTTTCTAAAGTCTAATTTCCTTGTCCTGTTCCAGACCTCACACCAGCCTGCGTGAGCTAAAACGCGTGCCTTTCGGCTTCCTCTAGTACCCGGTGTTGGCTATCCTGCCAACCCACAACAGTATCCATTTGTGCTATACACTGCCAGTGGGTGTCTACACTGGATCTCAGATAGTATTCTAACACTAGAAGCTTACAGTGTGTATGTGTCATAACCTGGCAGTGGGTGCCAGCTACCGCATATCAAATAGTATGACAAGCCAAAAACGAAATTGTAGCAAACTGCACTATACGTCCCTGACTCAGCAATTTGAGAGAGATTTAGACAGAAAATAATATCAGCTGTCACTTAAGTCATAAATATCTGTTGTATATACATTAATCCGAGCTAAATGACGTGGCAGTTGTTAATATACACGTAGCATTTGACTTGCCCCAATGGCGTTGAAACATCCCCTTAGAAAAATTTGTGAATTACTGTGCTGGTAAACCCCTTACGTTATTTGATTTTCAAACAGCTGAGCAAATCTGAACGTACTCAGACATTTCTCTCTTTACTTATTCTTATAATCACTAAACTGACACACAATATTTTTAGCGTAACGCAATCTGACTTTCAATAATCCCTACAAAAGAATGGCCGTGACTAACAATTACCTATACCTTTCATGAATCACCTACCTCACAAAAATCTTCCTTACTCGAACTACTGCAATACAGCGAGCGTCAATATTGCCAGCTAAATAAAGGATTCTAACTACTAAAGGCATTAACTACTGGTAGGCATAGTTAGCAAATGAAAGATTTTGATAGAGAACAAACAATGTATTTACCTTAATAGTGTTCAAAAGTCACAATATACACTCCTGGAAATGGAAAAAAGAACACATTGACACCGGTGTGTCAGACCCACCATACTTGCTCCGGACACTGCGAGAGGGCTGTACAAGCAATGATCACACGCACGGCACAGCGGACACACCAGGAACCGCGGTGTTGGCCGTCGAATGGCGCTAGCTGCGCAGCATTTGTGCACCGCCGCCGTCAGTGTCAGCCAGTTTGCCGTGGCATACGGAGCTCCATCGCAGTCTTTAACACTGGTAGCATGCCGCGACAGCGTGGACGTGAACCGTATGTGCAGTTGACGGACTTTGAGCGAGGGCGTATAGTGGGCATGCGGGAGGCCGGGTGGACGTACCGCCGAATTGCTCAACACGTGGGGCGTGAGGTCTCCACAGTACATCGATGTTGTCGCCAGTGGTCGGCGGAAGGTGCACGTGCCCGTCGACCTGGGACCGGACCGCAGCGACGCACGGATGCACACCAACCAAGACCGTAGGATCCTACGCAGTGTCGTAGGGGACCGCACCGCCACTTCCCAGTCAATTAGGGACACTGTTGCTCCTGGGGTATCGGCGAGGACCATTCGCAACCGTCTCCATGAAGCTGGGCTACGGTCCCGCACACCGTTAGGCCGTCTTCCGCACACGCCCCAACATCGTGCAGCCCGCCTCCAGTGGTGTCGCGACAGGCGTGAATGGAGGGACGAATGGAGACGTGTCGTCTTCAGCGATGAGAGTCGCTTCTGCCTTGGTGCCAATGATGGTCGTATGCGTGTTTGACGCCGTGCAGGTGAGCGCCACAATCAGGACTGCATACGACCGAGGCACACAGGGCCAACACCCGGCATCATGGTGTGGGGAGCGATCTCCTACACAGGCTGTACACCACTGGTGATCGTCGAGGGAACACTGAATAGTGCACGGTACATCCAAACCGTCATCGAACCCATCGTTCTACCATTCCTAGACCGGCAAGGGAACTTGCTGTTCCAACAGGACAATGCACGTCCGCATGTATCCCGTGCCACCCAACGTGCTCTAGAAGGTGTAAGTAAACTACCCTGGCCAGCATGATCTCCGGATCTGTCCCCCATTGAGCATGTTTGGGACTAGATGAAGCGTCGTCTCACGCGGTCTGCACGTCCAGCACGAACGCTGTCCAACTGAGGCGCCAGGTGGAAATGGCATGGCAAGCCGTTCCACAGGACTACATCCAGCATCACTACGATCGTCTCCATGGGAGAATAGCAGCCTGCATTGCTGCGAAAGGTGGATATACACTGTACTAGTGCCGACATTGTGCATGCTCTGTTGCCTGTGTCTATGTGCCTGTGGTTCTGTCAGTGTGATCATGTGATGTATCTGACCCCAGGAATGTGTCAATAAAGTTTCCCCTTCCTGGGACAATGAATTCACGGTGTTCTTATTTCAATTTCCAGGAGTGTATATATCAGTTCATGACATCCAGTCTTACAAATTTCGTTTCTCTGACGGACACACGTCCAGACCGTCCGCTCTCAAAACTCTGCCATCTCTCTTCCCACATCCACAGCTGCTGGCGGCTCACCTCCAACTGCGCAACGCTACGCGCTGTTCACATCCAACTGCCCAACACTACAATAGCAAATATTCCAACAATGCAAACCAGCCACAGACTGCACACAGCACAGTCAGTGATCTTCATACAGATCGCTACGTGGCGTTACCAACATAAAAACCTAAACAGCCTAGTTACAGCGTTGCCGCAGTGGTAACACTGAAGCGCCCTCATGCTTGACTAGCACTTGGATAGGTGGCCGTCCGAGTATTCCGAGCGCTGTTGGCAAGCGGAGTGCACTCAGCCCTTGTGATGAAAATTGGGAAGCTACTGAACTGAGCAGTAGCGTCTCCGGCCGTATAAATTGGTAAGGGCTGTGAGAGGGTTTGTTGACCATGTGCTCCTCCATATTCGCATCCAGTGACGCCTGTTATCTGAGGGTGACACGGCGGTCAGTCGGTACTTGGGTCTTCCGAGGCCTGTTCGAACTGAGTTTAGTTTATAGTTTGTTTGACTTGCGCAATGCAGTATATCTGTCAGTACATCGGAAGAGAAAATACGTGACTCTGTTTGTTAGGAGAAGATCCGCCAAGAAAATCTAGTGTAAACAGAAAATGAAGCTAACTGAAGTATGTGCAGTTGAGGTTGCATTAACTAACAATGTATTTATATAAAAACAGCTTCAAACTTGGAATTAATTTGTCAGTTTGAAACACCAACAACCTTTTCATTTCTCTTAGTTCCTGTTCTTTAATTTCTCTAGCTACGTTCTATGTTACCATTCTTATTTCATGTTCCACATGGAAGACTGTTCTTTCATTTTATGTTCATACTTGATGTTGTGTAATCTTCTTTCAAATAACTGGTATTCAACGGCGAAAACTTTTTCTATTCTTTTTGTTTTTGGGACACAATTGTAACACTGTAGGTACTATAACAGTATCCTGGTTTGCGAGTAGCACATCTGTCCGTGAACAGCAGTTAATTTTAGTTAATACGCGATAAATTGCTATCATAGTTACCTACGCAACAGGGATTTGTACAAAGTCGACCGAAGTTACTCGATGAGAGGACGGCTGTAGAAAGGCTCTCGTGATCCCTTATACACAGAATGGGTGAAGCAAGGGCGCAGGCAACAGCGTTGCTGGAGGCGGTCCATCATGCATACAGGGGAAACTAAGTCCTACGTTGCTACATTTATGAGTATTCCTAGACAGCCTACGGAAGGTGCAGCAAGCATTAACGGCAGAACTGCTGCACATGGTACAGCCAACAAAACAGAGTTGTTTCTCATAGTTTTATGTCAACCGTCGAGGTTAATACCGTGCCTGTTTGAAGCACTGACTTCCTTTTTATTTCTTTTGGTCCCAGTTCTTTAATTGCTCTACCTACGTTCAGTGTTACCATTCTTATATAAAGTTTCCCAAGCAACAGTGTTCTTTCATTTTATGTTCGTACTTGATATATGCTAATCTTCGGTCTAATTGGTATTTAACATCAAGAACATTTTTTGTTTATTTTGCTTTTGGGACACCATTCTAACACTACAAGCTCTATGACGGAATCTTGGTTCGTATGTTTCACATCTGTCTGTGAATGGAGGTTACCTTAAGTTAATACGCCATTAATTGCCGTCACTGTTAACTTACACTACCAATGCAATGTAAACACTTCCTTCCATATTTTCATTTTAAGTGACCGTTGTCTTTCCATTTACTGACGTCACTGAACTGCAGCCTTCAGGGTCATTTAAATCTGTATTAAAACATGAAATGAATAGGAACGAGCATAATAAAATCTATGTAAACCACCGCACATAATAACTTTGGGGGCTGGGGGGAGAGGTCTGCATTGTGATCCTAGGGCTGGAAGTAGGTATAAACTGAGGCTTGAAAACAGCAATTAGTTTTTACCAACTGCCTGTAACAGTTTGCCGTACGAAATTACTGCTCCAGTTTCACGCATTCCAAACATGAAAAATTCTGATACTGTTTTTGCTCCAATTTACAGAGCAGAAGTGATTACATAGAGATGAAATATATTAAATGTAGAGACTTCAATTCGTGCCCTGTGACGTTGGTTGGTTGGTTGATTTTGTGGAGGGGACCAAACAGCGAGGTCATCGGTCCCGTCGGATTAGGGAAGGATGGGGAAGTCGGCCGTGCCCTTTCAAAGGAACTATCCCGGCCTTTGTCTGAAGCGATTTAGGGAAATCACGGAAAACCTAAATCAGGATGGACGGACCCTGGTTTGAACCGTCGTCCTTCCGAACGCGAGTCCAGTGTGTTAACCACTGTGCCACCTCGCTCAGTCCCTGTGACGTGCAGAGATTTTCTTGGTTCTTTTCTTCATATTGCAATTTGTCCGTATGCCCTGTCAATTAAAGTCAATAGAAATTTCTTTCAAAATCTTGTCTTTTTCAGCCGTAGTAACTTTACCCCAATTTTACTTCTATTGTCTATTCTCTTCATACGTACTCAATACAAATTCCAGCAATAAATCGTTTTTGGCAGGGAAGAAATTTGAAAGTTACTCATTTTTGTGCTTATTTTCCTCCATCTTAATACCACGACGTCTTAGATGGTAAATACTGTGTATTTATGATGTACGATTATTCTGTGGTCGAAGTGCAATAGCCGTTTTGAGAGTCGATTTTGGTATTATTGCGAGCCATTTTTCATATTAGTACGCTGTATGACCAAAGTTTAATTGCTTGTTTGTCCGTGTTTGGAACGAAATACATCACCGACTTTGCGTATCAGGGATCCAACAGTTTGGCTCTGAGCACTATGGGACTCAACTGCTGAGGTCATTAGTCCCCTAGAACTTAGAACTAGTTAAACCTAACTAACCTAAGGACATCACAAACATCCATGCCCGAGGCAGGATTCGAACCTGCGACCGTAGCGGTCTTGCGGTTCCAGACTGCAGTGCCTTTAACCGCACGGATCCAACAGTTTGTTGGCAGGTTTGTGGAGGTATGTGGCTTGAGATCTCTACGCCCGGGCCGTGTAAGCTGCATAAGTAACGGGCCGCTGATATGCGAACGTGTTGACGGCGCCCGATAGCGACCCAGATGGGTTCCATAGGATTTATATCACGCGAATGTGGTCGAAGACACACCAACGTGAGTTCAGTATAATGCTCCTCAATCCACTGCATCATGCTTCTGACTCCGAGACGCGGACAATTGTACTGCTGAAAGATGGAATCGCCGTCGGTGAAGATACCAAGCATGAACGAATGCAGTGGCACGCAGTTGTCAGCGTGTTTTCGATTACTATGGCACATCCCATGCAAGGGCAGGAGGATGTCTCCCGTAACATGATACTACTCTCCCCAGCCCGCGTCCGTGGCGCCTGTGCGTTTCAGGCCGCCGTTCACCTCCAAGACCTCGTTTGTGGAGACGACCATCGACCTGTCGTAGCAAAAATGCGATTCACCCGAAGAGCTGACACGTTGCCATTGATCGACGTTTGAATGCCTATGGCGCCGTGCCCTTTGCAATCGTAATGCCCACTGCAGTCGTAACTGACGATGCCATTGGGTCAACATTTGAACACGTAGGAGTGGTCTGCTGCGGAACTCAATGTTCAGCAATGAACGGTGTGCTCCGAAACACTTCTGCGTGCACCAGAATTGTATTCTTTCGGCACCATAGATCTATCCTAGTTTACAGAGCAGACAAGAGTCCGAACCCCACGTTCTGTGAAGAGTCATGGACGTCCAACCAATTAGCGCCTAAAGGTAGTTTCACAGCCCTGCTGCTTCTTTTCGTGGGTGCTCACGACAGCAGTATGTGAACAATTCTACCAGCTTCGCCGTTTTCGAAATACTCGCAGACAAGCTCTGCGTAATAATAATCTGCCTCTCACAAAGTGGCTTATCTTAACGGGTTTCCTCAATTGTAGTCAAAATCTTGCGCTAGTGTGATCCTCTGTCCGTGCCTCCTCCGCTTACATACTTTGCACCTGCAATTCCACCAGGTAGCATCAAATGTTGCAGTGGGCAGTGGTCGTAATGTTTAAGCTGATCAATGTATAGTGTTATACAGTAAAGTCTAGTCCCGAACCGAGTTCAATTTCGGAACTAATGTCAAAAATGACCTCCAGTCAGATGTTTACACACTATCCGCACTTAGTCAGATACGTGAAGTTATGTACGCAGGTCACTACCTTGAAACTTCCTGGCAGATTAAAACTGTGTGCCCGACCGAGACTCGAACTCGGGACCTTTGCCTTTCGCGGGCAAGTGCTCTACCAACTGAGCTACCCAAGCACGACTCACGCCCGGTACTCACAGCCTTACTTCTGCCAGTATCTCGTCTCCTACCTTCCAAACTTTACAGGTAGAGCACTTATCTATTTCTGATAATGGAATACTTTAGAACATGGCACAGAAATCATATCATTCGGACACTTTTGAACATGGCCTGAAATTCAGATCGTTTGGATATTTTTGAACATATGACAATGAGGCAAAAAATTCAGATCATTCGTTTACTTTTGAACTTGGGAACAGTCTACGAACTGTAAGTAAAGCTTATGTATTTTGAACCATAATGATTGTCGTTCGGATACTACTCAACATTAAATAATTGTAACTCCATTTTAGGCTCAGGAGCACGGGGCAGCGGTTCGTCGATGAAATGTAATAATATTTTACCAACAGTCTCTATTTTGATATTGTTTTATTAGGCAACCAGTTTCGACGTTCCAGTCAGGTTGTTTCAGGCCTGGTCGATGAACGACGCCAGGTACCACACGCGCACTTATAAGACAAGACGCCAATATTCGCGTGTTTCTGTAGATACCCAAACTTCATGAGCATATGTGCTCTTCAAAGTTGATAGTTACATGTGTGACAACATCATAACGGCTGTTGGTACAATATTGTTACATCTCATACTATTGGATGTGGAGCTGTGTGTGTATGTGTGTTTGCGTATTTTTGCCGTAAGTTACACCCGTCATTATTTTTGGTAAATACTAGATTGCTTTGAGCACTAAACTTAACATGGGGGCTCAATACTAATCGACCGGTTTCATTTGAATGGCTGGTGAAAGACTGAGCTGCGATTGGTTGTTATAAGTAGTGCACTCTTATGGCCGTTTCGTGGGAATGTCGTTAGATGATTCATAGATAGAGGACGTAGTTTGTGACGTCATGATGATCATGTCACATGGGGCATGTCTTGGTGCTTCTACTTGGTGATGTTTACACCACAATCATGTGGCTGGAGTAACCACAGCAGTCCCTCTCGCGTTTATAGGATGTGTCGTCCTAGAAAGAGAGTCGTCAATTTACTATGGAACAAAGTGTTCGAATTCAAACGAAGATAGGCGTAAGCCCTAGCGAAACGCGGATAATGTGCATCAGAAATAATGACTAGAGAAGCAAGAGGAAAAAATAGAAAAGTAAGGTGAGAACGAATTCTCGGAATAGAATTGGTGTAAGACAGGAATGCAGTCTTGCCCCCGCACATCCAGTCTACACATTGAAGAAGCGATGACAGAAATAAAATAATGGTTAAGGCGTGAGAATAAAATTCAAGGTGACAGGGGATTAGTGATCAGATTCGCTGGTGAAATAGGTACCTTCAGTGGATGTGAGGAAGAATAGAGTTGTTGAATGGAATGAACAGTCTAATGTGCACATTGTATGGTTTAGAGTTAAGCGAGTGAAGACTAAAATGATGAGGAAAAGCAGAACTGAACATCAAAACTGCGAACAACAGAGTACACAAGGTAAGGGAGAAAAAAAATCTATGACCGGGAAAGCAACCTACAAGGAGGACGTAATTAGCAGAATAGTGCTGTCAATGAGAGCATTAGTGACCAAAACGAGTGTACTAGTATCAAATAGTGGCCTTAAGTAGAGGACTATATTTCTATAGTTTTCTGGAGTAAAAATTGTCTGTAAGTAGTAAAACCAGAAAGAAAGATAATCGACGAACTTGAGATGTAGTAGATGTGGGGGTATAGAAGAATGAGGACTGATAAGAAATGAAATGTTTCTTCATAGAATCGCCGAAGACAGAAACGTACGGAAAACATTGATAGGACTTCCCTGGTACTTGAGGGAAATGTAGTGGGTAAAGGCTGAAGTGGAAGATGGAGAGTGTAATATATCCAACAAATTACTGATAACGTTGGATGCAAGTGTTACTTAGATATATGGAGGGTAGCACAAGGCAGCAGTTCATGGCGGGTCGCATCCAACAATTGAGGAGACTGATGAGGGTAAAAATGCAATGTTCTAAGGAGTTTTGCATAGGTCGTGAGTATAAAAGTCCACAGAAGTGGCGTCATAACAATGGGTACTCCACCATGACAATGCAAGACTGGTTGGGATCTACATTATTAAGGAACATTTGACTAAAATGAAGGACTGTTGTTCTCCAGCCGCTCTACTCACCAGATTTAGCTCCATGTGACTTCTTTCTCTCCCTCAAGATAAAATGTTGAATGAGGAAGATCTGATTGAATGGTAGATTCCAGCCGAATCGCAGAGCGTTCATTTCCAGGATGCACTTAAAAAGTGGTAAAAATTTAGAGATCGGTATATTGCCTGCCAAGGAGACTACTTTGAAGGTGATAGTACAGACTAAGGTAAGATGAAATAATTTTAATTGATATATACCAGCTACAGGCAGCTGAACATGCTTCAGAAGTAGAAGAAATGAAACAAATGGGTGGTTATTTAATGTAATAGATGGAACGTATATGCCGAGAAGATATTAATGATCGAGTTAGGAGGGCAGGAAATGTAGTAAAAGGTCTCTCAACAAACTTAGTGACGACTGTAATTCGAAGCTCTTTATTATCTGAATGATATATTGTTAGGGCCAGGGAAGAATATTATGCTAGAAAAACGGCAAGTTGCGCCTACGTATTAAACTGAAAGTGGTCTGTACCACTTGCCCTGAAAAATTTTGGATGGTGGAAATTTGTAGGAGAAATACTGATTTGTATTTATTAAAAATAATAATAAATTGAAAAAACCGACCAGGTGTTTCGTGAAATGATTTGTCCTAAAGTAAGAAATAAAATAGACTAAAGAAACATTTGATATATGTCATTTTCTGTAGATAATTTTGAGTGTCAGTCAAAGACGCCTCAAATTTTTCTCTAATATGTTTATTTCTTACTGGTAGACAAATCATTTAAAGAGATATTTGATCAACTTTTTTCATTTTTTTTGCTGTCAAGTTTTGTTCAGAAGCACGATCTCATTGTCACTTCATTTGTTTTTCTAACGTCGTCTATTCTTGAAATATCCTGGGTTTAGTACTCGATTAGAAGGAAATAATTTTGACAGTTAAAATATCACACCTATGTAACCTTTATGCACAAAATAGCTAGGCCTTGAAAAGTTAAATTTTTTGAGACTTCACTTGTCTTCCTAGTGTCTGCCGTTCTCGAAACGTCCTAAATTTAGTACATGATTAGAAGAAAGCCATTTTAAAAATCGAGTATCACAACAATGCACATTATTTTACTCAAAATAGCCAGGCCTTGAAGAGATGAACTTTTTGACATTTCATTCACATAGCTGTCAGCAGCTATTCGTGACATATTTCCATTTGTCCTCCAATCACTAATTTAAGTTTTCCTTTGTACTCTAATTATTTCCAAGAGATTAAATGTTTATTTGCATAACTAGGCATCATGCCAGTATGTTTGATGCCCCATTTGTCCATTTAACGGTCATCGTTTGGCTATGAAAATTCGGACAAATACCCAATGTGCAATTTATAAGGAGTCTTGTTTTCGTTACGCTCAGACGCTTGTCGAAAGAAAAGTAATAGACTCACCTCTTCCGAAGAAGGTTCTGCTTAGTCCAAAGCGGACTCCGCGGGTTGTCAAAATTACAGAGGGACGCAACAATCTTAACTGCTACCTCGTAAGATCTAAGGGCGCTCTAAGCTGTAGAGGGTAAATACTGTGAAGGAAGACAGAGATTGCAATACATCCAACAAGTAACTGAGGACATAGGTTGCAAGTGCTGCTGTGAGATGAAAAGTTCAGCACATGAATTCGTAGTGGGCCGCATCAAAACAGAAGACTGATGACTCAGAAAGTCTTACGGATATTCGAAAGACCTTCGTCTATGGGGTTAATGGTGAATCAAGTCCCTCGATGTGCGTACTAAGAAAATGGAAATAGACGCTAAAAAAATAATATTAAAAATATATGTAGCATGTAAGCCAAATAAGATTTTGTTTCCTATTTGTTCAAGCAGTACACGATAAAATGGTATGTTTTGTACAATTTTTGTATAGTGGAAGGCCTGTGTGAGTTCACTCACATATTGGCTTCCACGGCTGTACGCAGGTCGTTAGGCAAATTGGACACGATATTGGAGAGAGACAGGTTTGTATCTCAGCCCCTGCGTGCATTGATACTCGAAACAATTCGTGTTTCGCTTTCGGCAACAACGGACCCTCATGGTCGCCGGCAATTTACATTACAAATATTCCAATACCGAAAAAAAACCGTTGAAAATATGGCCCAGAGAGAAAGGCGACTCACCGCGTGGCACGGCTCGCATGTGTGTTGCCCACAGAATGACCGAAATGAGGTATTGTTCCGCTGCGGATCGCAGGCGACCCTCGTATGAAGGTAAACATTGTTTCCACGGCATGAATCGAAGTCTTTTCTCATGCACAGAGACGTGTACTTCCGCTGCAGTTCGAGTCAGTGAATGACACCTAATTTTAGTTGCAGTAGTGGTGCTGTGTTTTAGAGCTGAAACAGATTTCTGTGACGAACTAGTAGCTATATTTAACCCCCTGCTTTCTGGAAATGCTGTATATCGTTGTCTAGCAGTCGGTCCTCTCAGGGACGTGTCGTTCAAATTGACATAAACTGACACTGTTTTGGCTATTTATGATGTGAAGGACTTTTGAGGTATAAGTACCTTTAAAATAATGTTATTTACTTAAAGTTTACATTTTAGAAAACACAATTTTTATGATTTTACTGGAGGCTTTTATTGTTATTGCAAACTTGTGCAGGCTCTGCAGACAATAGCTGAACGTTCCGAGCGTACAGGTTTGGTGCACTTATAAAATGTAATGTGACTTTTTATATCTAACTTCTCTACTCAATTAGGCACATCTTCACCTTTTCTTAGTCGGTGGTGTCACCGTCCTTCCTGAATCCGGTGCTACTAATGAACTCATTGACTTCTTTACCCCTGGTAGTTGCTTTCCCAAATTGATGATGGAAGTCCAACGTATCCAAATTATGTATGCATTCATTACACTTACATCGATCATATTGAAGAAAACTACTAACGGCCAGCGTCTTGTTTTTGTCTTCACACTGTAGCATCGCGCCTTCACGTCCATGGTGCCAACTCTGGCCTTTGTGGCACTGTACGTCATTAAAAGTTCAGGCTTATTTACTTGTGATAATGATACCGTTGGTTGGTCATGAAGAGAGCTAAGGGCGGTAACAACTGTCTTTTTCTTAGGAACATGAGAGGCTATCATCATATGTGATTGAAAACCGAATGATGTAGAGCATACTTCACGTCCTTTAGATGTAATAAAATCGTCATGCAGTTCACCTTTGTTTTTTCGGAGTGTACCGACCAGTGTCAGATCTTTTGACAATAAATCGACAGACGTAAAAAAATTATCAGTGGAGATATTACGTCCAGACTTTTCAAGTTCAGACACCAAGGTTTTCACAACATTCTCTACAAGTCGCAAGGTTCTGATTTCGTCCTCCTTCCCCAAATATACATCCATCTTCCAGAAGTAGCTTACTGCACAGTCAAAAGTTGCCCAGAACTTTATTCCTAGGTTTTGATGGGATGTATTGTCGAAATGGACAGCGACCTCTAAACGTGAGCAACTGTTCATCCACGTTCATGCACCATCCCATAATGCAGACATCCCTAAAGATAATTTCCCACACCAAAAAACTTCTCTGATTGGTTCCAGTTTGTCGCTTGACCTATGTTGACTTCGGGTTGGTGCGTTGTCCAAGCGCAGCACCCTCAGAATTGAACAACAGCGGTTGCGAGACAGATTTTCATTGAACAGTGATCGGACATTCTCAGCACTCCGAAGCTGATTGGCATCTGCATTTCTTGAGTTGTAAACTTCAGTCAGGATTAGAACACCAAGAAACTTTATTTCATGCATATCTATATCCATCTAGTCCCCGTAAGTGGTTCGACCTTTCCTGTCGGTCCACGTACACACTTTATCAATGAGTGGTACACGAAACAAGGTTCTTCATTATCACAATAACTTATAAGTCCTTTGTCTTCTTTCAACACAACCTATTTACATAATCTTGCGCATAGTTTCATAAGAAGAATGTTAATGTCAAGGTCCTTACGTGATAAATGTATTTCCCTACAAATTATTTTTATAGCCATACATTTTTGCTTCTTTATTTCTTGATCGCTGGTAAATATTGAACAGTAAGGAGAACCACTGCATTCATCTTCACTACCATTTCAAGCGAAACTCTTGCCTCATTATTATTGGACCCTCTTAATTCTTGTACGTAATGTGCACTACCCGCTTTTCTGTGGATCTGTTTTATGAAAATTTCGAAGACCACTTTAAATTGACATTTTTTCTAGTTTGGTGAAACCTCTGACAGTATCATGATTTTTCCTGTTGTTGCCTACATTATCAGGCATAGTGCCAGAACTGTTTCTCTGGTGCCACTGCCTTTCCTAAAACAAAGTTGATCATCACCTAATGGTGCTTAAACCTCTTGGGCGGACTATTTACATAGATAATCCGCCCCTTAGCTGACTGGTCAGCGCGACAGTACGTCATGCCAAGGGATCCGGTTTCGATTCCCGGCTGGATAGGAGATTTTCCCCATTCAGGGACTGAGTCTTCTGTTGTCCCCACCTGATCCCCATCGACACGAAGTGGCGTCAACTCAAAAGGTTTGCACCAGTTGAGCGATGTACCCGACGGGACGCCCTAGCCACACAACATTTCCATTATGTAAATAGCTATGAAAGATGTAAATAGCTTTGAAAGACATAAAAAAGGCCTCATACATAATATTAAAGTTTGGGGTGAAAGAATATTAAAGACAGAATTAACTCATGACATTGTATCACTTCTCAACTAAAACGTAGTAAATTTTCACACTGCTTGCTGTTGCCTAGAGCGCTGCCCATCACTGAAAATTAACTTAGTGATACTAGTCACTGCACATATAAATCAATTCAACACCGTCCCTGTTAGCAATTGTGAATTGTATACATGGTTTTAGGGGTATAAGTTCAGATACTGTGATCATTGGTACCTTAATAAATACCCACTTTAGTGTGATTTTCTCTACATCTGACAATCTTCCAAGATACACGTCACATAATTTAGTACCCAATGTTTTCAGCGGGGTCGTAACTGCATCACCAAGTGTACTACGTCTCTCAGTGTAGACTTAACGATTTTGCTTCATTGTGCCCACAGTCCAACACCTGACCTGCTGCCCAGGGGAAAATAATAATTACTGGAGTGCTCTTGCCATGTGTACAGGGTGACAATTATTGAACTATATGAAATAAAATCGCATAACTTCTGAACGGCTTGCGTTAGGACGTTACAACTGCACGGTTGGTCGCGGGGCAAGAAGGGAAATAGCATGCGCTCTATGGTTTGGTTTAGCGACGAAGTCCGCTTTGATTTGACTGGGTTCGTCAATAAGCAAAATTGGTGCATTTGGGGGAATGAGAATCCGTATTTCGCGATCGAGAAGTCTCTTCACCGTCAACGGGTGACTGTGGGGTATGATAGAACGATGACTACCGAACGGTAAGTGAAGGTTCTGGAAGATGATGTGGTTCATGGATACGGAGCTCGACCTCATTAGCGCAGGAGAGTGTTTGATGTCTCGGAGGAGCCCTTTGGGGACATCATTCTTGCTCTGGGGTACCCAGAGGCCACTGGCATGGGCCTCTATTGGCCGCCATATTACCCGGATCTCAATGCGTGCGACTCCTTTTTGTGAGGTTACATTAAAGACAAGGCATACAGCAACAACCCCAAACCATGGCTGAGCTTAAAACCGGAATTCAGGGGGTCATCGACAGCATCGATGTCTCGACGCTTCAGCGGGTCATGCTATTTGTCTGCGCCACATCATCGTCAGTGATGGCAAGCATATGTCATAACCTAAATCTGAATATCTGTAGTGACGTTTACATGTTGAATAAAAAGTATGTATGCCGTAGTTTGTGACTAATGTACGATTTTTACATTCAGTTCAATAATTGTCACCCCATACTTGGAGATACTAATCAGCCTAAAAAGATGCTACTCGAAATAGTTATACTTATCAGTCTGCAAATGAAGTAAGTACTGAGGTAATGTTGCTCAGTATACTGTTCTCAGTCACCAATAAAAGTATCTACACTTACATCCCTAACACACACTCTTTGCAGCTGCATGAGTGATCAAGATGAAATAAAGTTTCTTAATCATGTAGTAAGTAACCTGACTGTTACAACTTCAGCACTGCAAACCCATCATCGTTCACTGCGCTGTTGCACGACATCCTGGTGTGGAGCACTGAAATGCTTGGCGCCAAGAAGGCAGTAAAACATCATACGGAGAGTGATGCCGTCATTGTTGTGACACACACTATGAAGTAAGAAGACATATTCAAAGCGCAAGACTGTTTATTCAGAAAGTTACCAAGCAGATAATTAGCCAGCGCCTCTAAAGGTTGATGTTGGGCCATACCACATCTCCGGCTAGGCTCCTTCAAGAGCTGAGTAGACAAGAAGAACAGACTAGATGATGTCATCTCCAACCATGGTATAACCGCTATATGTTAACCGTCATAGACCATTTTTCACTTTATGTCGTGACGGTTGCAGCCCTGAATCAATAAGTGAGTTGGGGGCACCGACCATGCGTGGTACACAACTCGTATTGAAGTTTGGGATCCCTGATACAATAAATACTGATCAGGGCACCAGCATCACGTCTGAACTGATTAAGCACCCATGCCGTCCATTGCGAATTTTGATGCTGAGAACTAGTCTTTTCCACGCCCAAAGAAATGGAAGAACAGAACGTGGCCATCTGCTACATTTTGTTTTCTGAACAGCAATCATAACAGTTAGGGTATTTACCTATCCTATTTCGTGGCTGTTACATTTATTCTAAAGTACATGACAGCACTGGGCTTTCGCCGTACAAGGTGGTGTATGGCAGAAAGACGCCGTCGCCCTTTGAAGTGATTAAGACTGTAGCTGGGAGAACATGCTGGCCACTCTAGTCGAGCGAATTCGTTATCCTGACGGAAGTCAATCACAAGATGTGCACAATGGGGGCGCGAATTGTCGTCCATGACGATGAATGCCTCACCAATATGCGACCGATATGGTTGCACTATCGGTCGGAGGATGGCGTTCACGTATCGTACACCCGTTTCGGCGCCTTCCATGACCACCAGCGGCATACGTCGGCCCCACATAATGCCACCTCAAAACAGCGGGGAATCTCCACCTTGTTGCACTCGCTGGACAGTGTGTCTAAGGCGTTCAGCCTGACCGGGTTCCCTCCAAACACGTGTCAGACGATTTTATGGTTGCAGGAATATGCGACACTCGTCGGTGAAGAGAACGTGATGCCAATCCTGAGCGATCCATTCGGCATGTTGTTGGGCCGAATTCTACTGCGTGCATGCTGTCGTGGACCTCGCCAGGGACGTCGGGAGTGAAGTTGCTCATCATGTAGCCTATTGCGCACAGTTTGACTCGTAACAAAATAATGGCTCAAATGGCTCTGAGCACTATGGGACATAATATCCGAGGACATCAGTCGCGCGGTTCCAGACTGAAGCGCCTAGAACCGCTTGGCCACACTGGCCGGCTGAGTCGTAACACGACGTCCTGTGGCTGCACGAAAAGCATTATTCAACATGGTGGCGCTGCTGTCAGGGTTCCTCCGAAGCATAATCCGTGGGTATAGGTCATCCACTGCAGTAGTAGCCCTTGGGTGGCCCGAGCGAGGCATGTCATCGACATTTCATGTCTCTCTCTGTATCTCCTCCATGTCCGAACAACATCGCTTTGGTTCACTCCGAGATGCCTGGACACTTCCCTTGTTGAGAGGCCTTCCTGGCACGAAGTAACAATGCGGACGCGATCGAACCGTGGTATTGACCGTCTAGGCATGGTTGAACTGCAGACAACACGAGCCGTGTACCTCCTTCCTGGTGGAATGACTGGAACTGATCGGCTGTCAAAACCCCTCCGTCCAATACGCGCTGCTCATGCATGGATGTTTACATCTTTGGGCCGGTTTAGTGACGTCTGTGAACAGTCAAAAGGACTGCGTCTGTGATACAATATCCACAGCCAACGCATACCTTCAGGAGTTCTGGGAACCGGGGTGATGCAGAACTTTTTTTTGACGTGTGTATTTAGTCTTACATTGAGGTGAGAAAAGTCATGGGATACCTCCTAATGACGTGTCGGACCTCCTTTTGCTCCTCGTCTTAGTGCAGCAACTCGACCTGGAATGCACGGAAGAAGCCGTTGGAAGCCCCTGCAGAAATATCGAGCCATGCTGCTTCCGTAGCCGTACATAGCTGCGAAACTGTTGCCGATGCAGGATTTTGTGGACGAACTGGTTAAAGAAAAGGACAAACTTATCATAATTGGTGATTTCAATACATCGATTGGTGAAGATAACAAAGGATTATGGAATGGCAAGTTCGGGCTAGGAAAAATGAATGCTAGAGGAGAAAGGTTGCTAGATTTCTGTGAACAGATGAGATGATAGTCAACAACACGTGTTTTAAAATGCCCGAGAGAAGAAGATATACATGTAAAAGTCCAGTAGATGGCAAAAGGTATCAGATAGATTATATCCTAGACAAGAAGAAATGTATGAATCAAACAAAGTCTAGCCACTCATACCCTGGATAGGGTATAGATCGTGACCATGTTCTAGTGATAGCAGATTATAGTAGATTTAAGAAGTATACAAGAACTAACCATCACAGATGGTTTTTAGAAAAACTTAAGGAAAAGCAAGTAGCTGTGGACATGAAAGAATTGACCGATAACCTGATAGGTAACTGGAAAGGATGGGAGGGATTCAAAGAGACCGCAGAAGTAGCTGCTAAAGAACTAGTAGGATTAAAGAAACTAGAACTGAGGAAACCATGGATGACCAAGGAAATACTATACCTTATTGAAGAACGAAACAGGCTGAGGAAAAAAAGATTTCGATAAATACAAATGAGTAAAAAATGCAGTTACACAGAAATGTAGATTTGAAAAAAAAGTGGATGCACGCCAAACATAAAGAAATTCAACAAGATCTAAGTGGTGGTCAAATTGATAGAGCCTACTCTAAAATTAAATCAATGCAGATAAAGCCAATAACAAAAACAAATACGGTCAAGAATAAAAACGGTGACTTACTTTTCGAATTAGAGGATGTATGCCAAAGATGTAAAGAGTATATTGAGGAACTAGATGAAGGAGAAGATATTGATAATGAGGGGGAAATTCTGGAAGAAGAGAACACTGTGGATATCGACATGATAGAGCCACTTGTATCTAAAGAGGAATTCAACAGTGCCTTGAATGATCTAAGTAATGGCAAAGGGACAGGCACAGAAAACATCCCAGCAGAAAAACTGAAGGAAGTTGGAGAATAAACAAAAGAGTATTTATATAAACTTATTAAAGAGTACTATGAAGATGGGAAAGAACCACTTACAGATTTGCTTAACAGCAAAACAGTAATAATCCCAGAAAAGGAAATGCTCTGTACTGTGAGAACTATAAAACTATCTCCGTACTATCCCACACTTCCAAAATATTGTTAAACATGATAAAAAATTGAGGCAGACCTAGGAGAAGACCGATTTGGTTTGATTAGAAAGACGAATTGGAGTTAATAGGAAAACCTACTTGACCTTTATAGATTTACAAAATTGTTATTCCGAACAAGAAGGAAATAAATCTTGATTGGAGGGAAAGAAGATTAATCTGGAACCTGCGTAAAAGGCAGGAAGTAGAGATAGAAGTGAATGGTGTGAAGAAGAAAGCAAAAATAAGGAGGGGAGTAAGGCAAGGATGCCCATTATCACCATATTTGTTCAACTTATTTATTGAAAAAAACCGTTGAAAAATTGAAAAGAATAGCCAAAGGAATTAAAATTAACGGGGAACGAATACACTGTATCCATTTTGCAGACGATATAGTAGTACTTGCTGACTCAGTAAAGGAAATGGAGTTTATGCTGCTAAAATTTGCCAAAGTCCTAAGAGAATTTAATCTAAAAATAAATATGAAGAAAACAAAAACTATGGCAGTAGGGTAGACAAAAGGAAATGGTAAAGTTAATATTAAACTAGAAGATGATGTTCTAGAGCAGGCTGTGAACTTCTGTTATTTGGGGAGCACCATCACTGATGACAATAAATGTATTACAGATATAAAAAGAAGAATAGCCTTGGCAAAGCAAGCTTTCCAAAATAAAATGAATTTACTAACAGACAATCATATAAGCCTAGAAAGTAGGAAAAAGTTTGCCAAAACTTTTGTCTGGAGTGTCTTGACATACGGATGTGAAGCGTGGACTCTGGGAAAGGCAGAGAAAAAGAGACTGGAAGCAATGGATATAGAGAAGAATGACGAAAACAAGCTGGGTAGATAGAAAAAGTAATGACCAGGTCTTAAGAGAAATGAATAACAGAATGCTGCTAAATTATGTAGGAAGAAGAAAATCAAAAATGATAGGACACATAATGAGTCACTACCAGTTCCTAAAGAATGTATTTGAAGGAAAAGTTTTAGGAAAAAACCAAGAGGCAGGCCAAGAGCAACGTATTTTAATAACATCAAAGAAGATATTGGGATAAAATCGTATGAAGAATTGAAGAAGATGACAACGGAGAGAGGGACGTGGCTAAATCGACAAGGCATAGCCTTTAGTTTATGATGATGATGATGATGAGGAGTGACTTATGGATTATGTCTCATAAATGTTCGATGAGATTCATGTAGGGTGATCTTGGCGGCCAAGTTGTTCACTCAAATTGACGAGAATGTTCTTCATACCAATCATGAACAGCTGTGGCCCAGTGACATGGCTCACCGTCATCGTTGTTTGGAAACGTGAAATCCATGTATAGCTCAAAATGGTCTCCAAGTAGTAGAACATAACCATTTACACTTAGTGATCGGTTCAGTTGGATCAGAGTACCCATTCTATTCCATTATGGAGCCACCACCAGCCTGCACAGTGCCTTGTTGACAAGTTGTGTTCATGGCTTCTTGATGTCTGTACCAACCTCGAACCCAAACACTAGCACTTAGCAACTGAAATAAGGACTCATCTGACCAGACGACGGTATTCAAGCCGTCTACGGCCAGGACAGGCGTTGCAGACAATGTCGGGCTGTCAACAAAAGAACTAGCGCCGGTCTTCTGCTGCCACAGCCCATTAACGCCAAATTCCGCCGCACTCTCCTAAAGCATACTTTCATCTTACGTCCTGCATGGATTTCTGCGGGTATTTCACGGAGTGTTGCTTGTCCGTTATCGCTGACTACTCTGCGCAAACGCTGCTCGTCTCGTTCGTTAAGTGACGGACGTCGGCCACTGCGTTGTCCGTGGTGAATGGGAACGCCTGAAATTTGACATTCTCGGCACACTCTTGACACTGTGGATCTGGGAATGTTGAATTCCCTAACTATTCCCGAAATGGAGTGTCACATGCTTCTAGCTCCAAATACCATCATTCCGAGTTCAAAATCTGTCAACTCCCGTCGTGCACGATAATCACGTCGGAAACCAGTTCCACATGCATCGCATGAGTACAAATGTCAGCTCCACCAATGCACTGCCGTTTTATATTTTGTGTACGCGATACTACCGCTCTCCGTATATGTACATATCGCTATCTCATGTCTTTTGTGACATGACTGTAATTTAACTACTATTTGTACAGTGTGTTAATTGTAAGACGGCAGAGTTGTGAGGGGAGTGCGGGAAGAGGAGGAAGCAAGCAGTGGCTGGCGAGGGGAGAGGAGCCGTTAGTGGGGGGGGGGGGGGGGGGGAGACAAGGCACGCCTACCAGTTGTAGTGCTGGCACTACAAATTGCGCGTCATGTTTACACGAAAGCAGACGAAAGGCTTGGAAGTAAAACTCGCTTTAAATGTTGTTCGTAAACGAAACTGAAATCGTCATGTACATTAATAAATAAAAATGTATGTATGTTTGTCTACTATGCACTCACAAACCATTCATCCGATTACAATGAAACTTTTGGTGAGTTGTTCTCCGAACGCCCGAAAAGAGTAATGTATAATGTTTTAACAGTTACGTTACTGGAGCATGCGTAGCGCAAAAGATTAGGTATAGGCTTGACATGCATCAGACCCGGGTTCGATTCCCACTGCTAGCAATTTTTTTCCTTCATTTTATTTCATTCCCCTTGCCAGGCGTTTGTGGTGATACGCCAGGATGATTCTTGGAAAACTTTGAATCTTCCAATGCTACACATGCTTTGTCCTGTGTAATGTAGCAGCTCTCACTGAAGATTTGTAAATGGGGTGAAGCAATTTTTTTCTGCCCCCTTTCCCTTTCGTAGCATTCAATCACAGGCAATATAATTTTGCGAGCATCGCTACGTAATACTGGTTTCCTTCTAACCGTAGGCCTACCGGTCGGGGTTGTTGGCGACTCCCGAGATGGGCCAGCAACTGCCTCTTCACTCATTTTGATACTGTTTAGCACAACTGCACAATAAAAACACGCAGAACAGTACAGCGCAAAACAATAACGAAGCTGACGACAATGGCTACCTTGTATAACACAGTCGGCTACGTAATGTTGGCAGCAGTCGAAACTGCGTGCCTACCGGAGCCTCCCGACGTATACCGACTTCTACCGATTCAGGACTAGGGAGAGGTCTGCCATCTAAAAGCTTACACACTGTATGTACATACTTTTTTTAAAACGATGTTGTGAATTCAATGAGGGCATCGAGTGCTCAAGTATTTTCTTCAAACTCATAGGCGCTGATATTAAAAGTTGTGGTTCATTCTGCCTAGCTAGGCACACTTTTTGGGGGTCAGGGCCAAGAACGCTTTAACCCCCCCCCCCCCTCCTACCACGACTGCCTACTGCCTCCTAGCGCCAGCCCTTCTAGAGTGCCAACTCATGTCACATTGTGAGATTATGCTAGGTAATCCGTCAAAAGAAGTGTGCCGGATTTTGGAGAAATTATAAACGTATTTTCGATCATTAGTAGTGAATTACTCGCGACGATTTGGGAAAACTCTGTTTACGTTCAACGTCTCACGTACATACAGCATTTAAAAAAAGTTTCCTATGTTATTACTAGCGGCAGTGCTAGCCACAACCACAAAACGAACTGTGAATATATATGTACAGAAACAAATACTAGTTGAGATATACGAAGGCGATTCTGTTATGAAGCTTCGATCGGTCATACCACAGAGAAAATCCGATGAAGCGTAACACAGATGTTGGGCAGTGTCTCAGGCATGGCCGTCGATCGCGTCAAGTCGCTCTTTCCCGTTCTCAGCTCACAGGAAGCACGTAAAGTTAACTAGAAAATAGTGTCCCCCGACACGTATGAGTACCCGCGGGGAGATTTCCCCTGATTAGAGATTAGATTAGATTAGATTAGATTAGATTAATACTAGTTCCATGGATCATGAATACGATATTTCGTAATGATGTGGAACGAGTCAAATTTTCCAATACATCACATAATTAAGTTAATTCAACAACATAATTAAGTTAATATAACAACTTTTTTTAATTTTTTAAATTTTTTTATATTTTTTTGTTTTTTGTTTTTTTCTTAATTTATATCTAAAAATTCCTCTATGGAGTAGAGTTCATACAGCCTACGTAACGTAACTGTCAAGCTTTTTCTGCTTGATGATAATTTTCGACCGTACACTGCGGGAGCGATGAAAACACTCCTGCAGCGTTTTGGACGGGAAGTGTTTGTTCGCCAACCACACAACAAGGACTTGGCTCCGTCTGAGTTTCTTCTCGGCTCACATGAACCACAGGCCATGACGAAAACACTTTGCTACGGTCAACGAACAGCAGACCATTGTAGAGAGTTGGCAGAAAGTACAGGTGGCTGCCTGCTATGACGAGGGCGTTAGAAAGTTGGTACAACATATCACAGGCATCTAAGTCGGAGAGGCGGCTATGCTAACAGTTAGTAGTAAAAGAATTTGTTTTTCATTTTGGTTTCCAGTTCGTAACAAATCTGACCTTAGTAAACGAACAGCCCTCGTACGTCACAATAACTCAGCACTAACACCAGAGATTTTAGTCGGTTAATATTCGCTGGGAAATTTACAGACATCGCACATTTCCAGCATGATATGTAGATTACCATCTCACGTTGCAACAGGAGCATAAAACTTCATTTTCACCACCAAAGGGGAATTTTAGCCACATTACTTCACGTTTTGGAAGTAAGTTCGCCCGCATTTCATTTTCAATTATACACTGTCAAAGAGGGTTAAAACACTTTATTTCAATACGTCGTGTGTTGAATCACAGGAGAAGGAACAATAAATGTTGTTCAGTATCGTTATTTCGCAAAGACAATAACACTGTACGCGGTTGTTTTTTCCAGCAGTGAATCGTAGCGTGAAGTCTCAACTATGGTTCTTTGGACTGGTGGTTCGATACATTCTAAAACACCAAAGTAGAAAATACGAGATCGTCAGCCATTCATTCGTGACAAGTCATCTGTTCTAGTGCCCTTCAGAAAAGAATACTAGAGTATTGGTAAAATAAAACTTACTGATCTGTCCTTTAAGTCCAGCGACCAAAGCTTTTACGTACCATCCTACACCTGCTTTTAATGTACATAGGTCGAAGACACAGCCGGCCGCGGTGGCCGAGCGGTTATAGGCGCTTCAGTCCGGAACCGCGCGACTGCTACGGTCGCAGGTTCGAATCCTGACTCGGGCATGGAAGTGTGTGATGTCCTTAGGTTAGTTAGGTTTAAGTAGTTCTAAGTTCTAGGGGACTGATGACCTCAGATGTTAAGTCCCATAGTGCTCAGAGCCATTTGAACCAGAGCCATTCGAAGACACAGACGCTTCACGGCACAGCTGACCGTACTTCGTTTACGTCTGTTGACAAGACATTGAATTTACATTCAGCACGGTACAGTATCATGTATTTCGTAGCTGACAAACTGACGTCTAGTAGTTCTTTAACATCAGTGATTACACTAGATCGCTATTTTCATCGGCAATATCTCTTCCCTTCTAGTGAAAAATTTAGTTTCCCTAAAACATTTCAAACATATGCTCGAATGGTTCCCTTGAAAAGTAGTTCCCTGATTTGAACTTGTTCTCCACCTACAACAACGTCACACACGATGGTTACATTTAATTACAATCGCCCTTTGTTTCTTCTGATATATGTCAAAGAACCTTGAAAACAAGCTGTCGGGAAGGTCCGCGAACAAATGTTCTATTATCTCTATCTTATCTATGTTACAACACAGCAGCGCGTAACGCTTTGCGCGTGGACGCAATTATAGCTTGTTAGACAGCCAAGCTTCGTCCCTGGGACGGGTGGGACTGCATTATATTTAGTCGAGTTATTCTTGTATCACCTGAAAAAATAGTGTTACTTATTTTTTCTAAAATTAAACTTGAATTTGCCATCTTTCCATGCGCTGCACCCCAGGACAATGGAGGCACTGTGTGTGATTGTCTGCCGCTTCCCAGACGTTCTCGAGTACGCAGAAATTCTTCGCGCAGTCAAACAGACCAAGAGAGCTCCTTTTGTATAGAGCATAGTCCCTCCTTAACGATACCGGGAACCAGAGAAACTCGGACCAAATGTGCTGACTTTATTCTCTGCTCCTGCTGGTCTCTTGAATCGTCCGCGTCCTGCTTTTCATTCGAGTGCTTTGCGAGGTTCCTCTTGGTCGCTCATGCATGTTTGCCATGGCAGCCACTGATATGGCGATTGAAAATCGTTGGAACTTCTCATTGATTCATCCCTTTCGAAGAGTCCTCGCAACACGCTGATATCATTTAATAAAGTCGTCTACTTTGCGTTGACTTTTATTTGCATAACAAGGAGAGACTCTGACATTTTGATCATCGCTTTTCATCTAGTTTTGCAAGGACGTTCTATACTGAAAATATAGAGCAGATGTTTCGCCATTTTTCTAGACACTCCCCAGTTTTTGAAAGAAGGTCGAAGATGATGACGGGATAACGTATTTTCAATGTTATACACCGAAAGATCGTCTAAGGACAACCATTTTTCATTAATTTAATATGGGCTCACAAGTTAATAATGTTCGAGTTACTAACGTGTTTTCGCTTTCATGCTGAAGTTTGAGTCCCCGTCATTTTACGAGTCTAGCAGAGCGAGGTCGGTAGTCGAGCGGTCAAGGCATGAAACTTATGAAAAATATATCGGTCACACCAAAGATGATGCAGCACTACTAGTACCGATAAGCGTTGCTGCTGCCACTGACAGAGGCAAGTATTCAACTCGTTATGATAGTAACTCAGGGAGAAACAAGACCCCGCTCGATTGCGACAAAATGCCATAGAACAAACGGCATCAAGGCGAGCCGGCCACGGATCACTTGAGTTATCTTCACAGTATGATATGTCTCATTGTAATGCAGAACGAAACTCGTTTGCGCTGCCCAACTTTAAAAATTGTGGGCGCCTGCCACTTGCAGGTCGTCCCCAACAAACCCCTCTTAACCAAAAAACTTCGTATCGCACGATTTGCACATCAGGCGCTATCTCTTGTTCATCTTACTTTACCGCAGAAACTCCACGATTCTTCCTCGGAAGCACAGCCTCCTCACATAGCCTAAATATTAGTTATACCTCCCAGCAGGCGTCTGATCGTAATATGGCCAAACTATATCAACAAGATCAATCTGAAGAACCTATAGCAAGAACGTACGTATATTAATGCAATGGCAAGACAAGAAAAGGCACAAGAAAATACTCAGCAAGTTAAGGGCAGCATCTTACACACAACAAGAAAAAATGTTTTCAGTGATTAACCCTTCCAAAAATCTACATAATCACATGTGAAAAACACAAGATACAGAAAAAGCCTTACTGAATAACCCCACCCCCCCGAGTCTTCCCTAACACAAAAATACAGCCGAATAGCATGACATCTTCCTGATCGTCTTCCAAAGGTTCGCATGTGCTGACCGGTTCTGTGGACGACTCTCGCCATTGTGTGTTCCCAGTTATCTGGGGCTGGTTACATTGCAGATCAGGTGATCTCACCTCGTCTGTGTGTCGACCCTATTTCTCATTGTTGTTGTCCTGAAAACTGTCGCTGTTACTGTTGTGACTGTTTCTGTTGTTTTCATGGCTGCTCCTCCAATTGTGCGTGTTGGAATTGTTCCCGTGATACGGCGGCCTCGCCCACTGTCAAAAGCTATCGGTCCTGCTAGTGGCATAACAACCTGCTGTTCGTTACTATTCTCTGGGTTCTTGGAGTCACAGTTAATGCATTCGGTGCCTCGTAGTAAGGTCTCGAAAGCCTCCTCATTCTTTCCACAGCGTTCAACCAGTGTCTGTTGATGAAACTGCGGTAGTTTACCACAGCAGAGTTGTACGAGATCCTTAGTTGTGAAGGGGGTGTCCAGGAATTAATTTTTGTGAGGCAACACTCTACTGCACATGTCCGAATTCGTGAAGTTTCTCCGTAAGAAAATCTCACCTTTGGCTGTAGCCCTTCCTTCCTGGTATATAGATATATGCTCTGGAGCATTGTCCGGAAAAAAATTTGCATGTATCCAATCAGACCGTGAAGAAGTTTCAAAGAGGTGCTAAGATTGGCAACATGCTTTACGTTTTCATAAACGAAAAATTGTGTACTTTACAAAACGAAAAATGTTTCACCCTATGACTACAGTATCACTGAGTTATAATTGGAATCGGTCGACACACACAAATACGTTGGAGTGGCAAGTAGTTATAATATGAAATGTAGTGATCACAGTAATCGTAGGAAAGGATAAGTCAGATATGTTCATTGATAGAAGAATCGGAAAAAGTAATTAGTCTACAAAGGAACCTGCTTAATAAACTGTTAATGTGGCCCACCTGAGAATAGTGCTGAAGTGTGTGGGGCGCGTACTAAGCAAGACTAAAAGTCGATATTGAAGATGTACGTAAGGAGGGTAGAATGAGATTTTCACTCTGCAGCACAGTGTGCGCTGATATGAAACTTCCTGGCAGATTTAAACTGTGTGCCGGACCGAGTCACGAACTCGGAACATTTGCATTTCACCGACAATTGCTCTATCGTCTGTGCTACCCAAGCACGACTGACACCCCTTCCTTACAGCTTAACTTCTGCCAGTACCTCGTCTCCTACCTTCCCAACTTCACAAAAGCTCTCCTGCAAGATTCGCGGGAGAGCTCCTGTGAAGTTTGGAAGGTAGGAGGCCGGCCTGAGTGGCCGAGCGGTTCTAGGCGCTACAGTCTGGAACCGCACGACCGCTACGGTCGCAGGTTCGAATGCTGCCTCGGGCATGGACGTGTGTGATGTCCTTAGGTTAGTTAGGTTTAAGTAGTTCTAAGTTCTAGGGGACTGATGACCTCAGAAGTTAAGTCCCATAGTGCTCAGAGCCATTTGAACCATTTGAAGGTAGGAGACGAAGTACTGGCAGAAGTTAAGCTGTGAGGACGGGCCGTGAGTCGTCCTTGGGTAGTTCAGAAGGTAGAGCACTTGCCCGCGAAAGGCAAATGTCCCAAGTTCGAGACTCGGTCCGGCACAGTTTTAATCTGCCAGGGAGTTTCGTAAGGAGGATAGTCCCATGCCAGAACCCCACAGAGATGCTGAAAAAAGTGAACTGGCAGACGCTTGTATATAGACACTATCCTGTGAAATCGATTTGAGTAATTAAACAATCACAACAGCTTCCACGAGAAGAATTATTAATCTCCTATTGGTTCAAAATTAGTTTTGTGACTAGTTAAATATATTTGTTCCTGGCTCTTTTTTGCTCTAAATACAATTGTATGTGTGGTCAGGTACTTGCACGTTGGCTTTCCCTGGCGTTGTTGGTAAACCCAAGTTAATTTTTTTTTGAGTTTATAATTTTAACTGATTTTTTACTTGCCCATCTGTTGTTAATCAAAGATATTTCTAATATTACTAACGTTTATTCTTTCTATTCCCACTGGCCTTTAATATGTGGCAGCCTCTTTTAGAACTGTATATGACTGGTTTCGGTAGATGTTAATATAACACTCGATTGTTAATTTGACTGGAATGTTGTCTCTCGTACATCTACATCTGCATCTCCATCTACACCATTACTCTGCAATTCACAATTAAGCTCCTGGCAGAGGGTTCACCAAACCACTTTCAAGCCATTTTTCTACCGTGTCACTCTCGAACAGCCCGCGGGACAAAAGAACTCTCAAATCTTTCTGTGAGATCTCTGATTCCTCGTATTTTATTGTGATCATTCCTCGCTATGTAGGTGGGTGCCAACAAAATATTTTCACACTCTGAGGAGAATGTTGGTAATTGAAATTGCATGAGAAGATCCTGCCGCAACGAAAATCAGATTTTTTTGAAATGATTGCCACCTCAATTCAGGTATCATATCAGTGGCACTCTTTCCCCTATTTCTCGATAGTACAAAACGAGTTACCCTTCTTTGAGCTTTCTCGACGTCCTCCGTCGATCCTATTTAATGCGGATCCCACACGGCACGGCAACACTCCTATAGAGGACGTACAGACGTTGTGTAGGCAGACTTACTTTTTCTTAATGCTCTGCCAGTAAATCCTAGTCTCTGGTTTGCATTACCTACAACATTGTCTACGTCATCGTTCCAACTTAAGTTATTCGCAACTGTAGTCCCTGAGTATTAAGTTGAATTTAGAGGATTGAGAGTTCTGTGATTTATCGTGTAACCGAAATTTAGCGGATTCATTTAATTATTCACATGGATGATTCCACACTTTTCATTAATTAGAGTCAATTACCACATTCAGCACCATACAGATGTCTTGTTCAAATCGTTTTGCAATTGATTTTGATCTTCTGATGACTTTACTGGACGTAAATGAGAGCATCATCTGCGGACACCCTGACAGTGGTACTCCGATTGTCTCCTAAATCGGTCACGTAGATCAGGAACAGCAGAGAACCTATAATAATTTCTTGCGGAGCGCCAGGTATTGCTTCTGTGTCACTCGATGACTTTCCATCAGTCGCTACGAACTGTGAGCTTTCCGACAGGAAATCACGAATCCAGACGGACAACTGAGACGATAATCCATGAGAAAGCGACTTGATTTGTGAGGCTCGGAGTGAAACGCGTTCTGGAAATCTAAAAACATGGAATCGGTTTGACATCGCGAGTCAGTAGAATTCATTACTTCGTGATAATAAAGCGCTAATTGTGTTTCACAAGAATGATATTTTCTGAATACGTGATGGCTATTTGCCAATGAATCACTTTCTTCGAGATAACTCATGTTCGAACACAGTATATGTTCCAAACTTCTATTGTAAATCGACGTGAGCGATATGGACCTGTAATTCTGCGGATTACTCCTGTTCCTTTCTTGGGTATTGGTGTGACTTGTGCAAGTTTCCTGTGTTTTTGCACGCATCTTTCAACGAGCGATCGATTGTATACTATTGCTAAGTATGGAACCGTGTTAGTTTAGTTTATTTTCGTTTCATTAGAAGACAACGCGTTCCGGTAACACGTCTTCATTGTTAATATTTTTGATCCTCTGCTGTTTACCTGTCTGCCCCGAGGTACATTATTGTAACAATTAGTTTATGTACACAGTATACCATCAGTGACAAGGGAATGTACATGTTTTTTTATTAATATGTTTACTGTATCAATTTTTTGTTGTACGGATGTCCCCCCTTCTTCCTCGGTGGCAGGTATTTTAATTTTAATTTAGATTAAAGCGGTACAGAGCATGCATGACTGGACAGTATTTTCGTATATTACTCCCCAGTTTCAGTACGTGCTACACTGTGTGCCAGGCCGCTACGTGTACATCCCCTCAGTGCTCCTTGTGTAAGCACTATTTATTTTTGTCGAATCCTAGAACGGATGTTTAATTTCCCTTGAGTATCATTGTTTGAAGGGCTTATTTTAATAGTGGTACAAGTCCATTACCTCCACTTTTCTGTCTATAATGCTTCTGAAATTAATGAGCCAAACAAACAGAAAGAAAGGTTCATCTCTAGCAAGAAGCCATATGCTTGAATATTTCTGGTATCTCAACTGCAGATTTTTCAGCTCCCATGTAACTTTAGGACTCTGTATCTCAATATGAACAAAAATGGACTTGTACCACTATTGAAATAAGCCCTTCTTTTATCTCAAGGATTTTTTATGATTTGATTGGGTTGTTAGTAGCCCTGTTTCTTCTAGGTTTCCTATCGCATGTAGTCCTCTTTCAAATATTCAGACGGTTGCGCTTTTACACTACGATGAGCGTCAGGGTAGGAGACATTTATTTTTACTGAAGGATGGTTTCCATGTCTCAAAGAACGTCCGCGGTCTTCCTTATGTTATTTAAAACTTAATTAAAAAATTGTCATATGTAAGTTAAAAACGATTTTTTTGCATCTTCTTTGGATCGGTTATTTGGCACTTGATGATGTGACTCTATAGTCGAGAAACTAGTTATGAATCAAGAGGAGATCAACTAATCTTCACCGAGCGAGGTGGCGCAGTGGTTAGCACACTGGACTCGCATTCGGGAGGACGACGGTTCAATCACGTCTCCGGCCATCCTGATTTAGGTTTTCCGTGATTTCCCTAAATCGTTTCAGGCAAATGCCGGGATGGTTCCTTTGAAAGGGCACGGCCGATTTCCTTCCCAATCTTTCCCTAACCCGAGCTTGCGCTCCGTCTCTAATGACCTCGTTGTCGACGGGACGTTAAACACTAAACACCACCACCACCACTAACCTTCTCATGGCAGCTGTTGTGGTTATTTATTTATCCAGATGGATTTCCCAACTGTAGCTGCCTCACTCTTCAAGTGATATGTGTTCCGTGAAAGCTTACTTCACAAAACTGATGAATGCAGGAATATGCTGCAACCTCCTAAGTATCACACCCGTAGGGATCACAAGGAAAGGTTAGACTTATCACAGTGCATACATAGGCGTCGAAGTAATCTTTCTCGTGCTGTCCACACTTGAAAAGAATGTGAAGAAGCCCTAATAATTGGTACAACTGGAAGTACCATCTACCTCGTATTTCACAGTGGTTTGCAGAGTACAATTGTAAAATATAAATGCCATATGGCATTGTTGGATCAAGGGAAAATTTGGTTATCTGAAAATATGCTAATTGGTCCTGTTATCTTACATAAATTAATTAGATACTCTCCAAAATAATGAACTGTGAATTAATGACAACTACATGGAACAAGAATCACAATTAATTCCGTTTATTACTCTATAATGACCCATAAATCATCTGAGAATCAGTAATACTTCCAAAGTAAAACCTTGGAACAGCTACCTGAATGGTCTGCGTAAGATTCAAATTTGTATGTGTATAATGAAACACTTGCGATGTTGTAACGTAATTTTCATGATGTTAGTACAAAAACAAATGGTACTAGAGAAAGGGAATGTGTTGTACCTGTGGCCGGAGTTGCAAGCAAATTGGTCATTTGAATCTGAAACAACTCTTCGGAGTGAAGCTTGAGGTTATGCAAATTCTGCCCTTACAGATGGTCTTGCTGCTGCTGTTCGATATAACCATATCATTCTATATGTGGAGGCTGAAGAGGCTACAGAATCAGTCATCGGCGGTGCACCAACGATCCCTCCTGTCGCCAAGCTCGAGTCAACCCGAAATCTTTCTAACCCCTCAGTTCATCTGCTCAGAGATGGGTCCTAGTGCCGTCCAAGGCCAGAGGAAGAGACAGTTCCTGATGGTCAGGTGAAGAACAAGTTGATACGTCGACTTCCGAATGTCGAATGAATTTATACCGACTGATTCCTAAAAGAAAAAGTATTTCTGCGTTTTTCGTTCTTCACTCTGTTCGATTGGCTGGTTTACAGATATGCCGAGCGCCCATCAGCCGATCAGTAAAAGATTCCTTAAAAGATGCTAACCCTTCCCTCAGCTTTCCTTCAGGCAGTTAACCAGTAATGGGCTTCGTACTGTTTAATGCTGAAAAATGGCGTTTCACTCTCTCTCTCTCTCTCTCTCTCTCTCTCTGTCTCTCTCTCTGTTTCTTCCTGTGGGACCTCAGTATCACATTTAAGTTTCTCTAACTTCCAGTTGTAAGGTGGGCATATCATTTTGATTTTTGTAAGTTATCGATGTGCACGTAAGACAGAGAGGAAGTTGCGTTACTGTTAAACAATGTTTGGTCTTGTTGTGGCGCAGTCTTTGTCTCTGCGCAGTCTGATATACAGTATTCTTAGTTGGAGTGTGGTAGGTGACGGACGTATTCAGTAGTGCTGTGTTGACTTGTGATTGCATCTGTTAGACGAAGAAAGTTTTATTGCAAAGGACAGCGACGATTAATATGATGTGTATACTGAAAAGCGTAAAGAATATAAATTTTGAATACTGTTTCCCCTTTCAAGAGAAGAAGCTTGAGGTAAGGCTGCAACACTACGCAGCTAGTTTGTCATAATGATTAATGTCAGCTAGCTAACTTTTTCCACTTCAAAGGCATAGTTATTCTCCCCATCCCGCTGTCTGAAGAAGGTTTATAATTAATCTTTACCACATTGTACCATATAGTATACAACAGTCTGAGTATTGTTTGGAAACTTTATTTAAAAATAGAAATCTAGCTTAACCGTCGCCTGCTTGCTGTCTGTTGTTCTACTTTCGAGAAAGCTGCAACAATGTTGTCAAGACGTGAGGTACGTGGATATTTTGATTTGGGCCAGACAATTGTCTTACTTCATTTGTGTATTTGGTGCAAAGACTAACTGTGTTCAGACCAGTTACAAAAAAACGAGTTTAATTTGGGTAACAGTTTGTGATTACATAGTTTCGGTAATACGTAGACTTTTTCTAGAGTGCGATGTAAATTTGGGCTAAATTTCATATAGAAACACACAGTGGAGGACTTACACAGTTTTACCTAGCCAATCCTTGAAGGTCTCATACTGCATAAATATTTAGTTTTCATGGAGCTGACTTTTGGCGGCATCCCGCCTTACGATGCGGTTCCAAACTATGGGTCTCACTATGTTTTCTAAAAATGGTTCAAATGGCTCTGAGCACTATGGGACTTAACTTCTGAGGTCATCAGTTCCCTAGAACTTAGAACAACTTAAACCTAACTAGCCTAAGGACATCACACACATCCATGCCCGAGGCAGGATTCGAACCTGCGACCGTAGCGGCCACGCGGTTCCAGACTGAAGCGCCTAGAACCACACGGCCACACCGGCCGGCTCTGTTTTCTAGGTGTCGCCCGTGGCGTCTGGTGCGTATCAAAGAAACACAGCTTTCCACGTCTTGTTCGCAATAAAGAGTTTCATGGACCTTGCTAAAAACGTTTCGCCTCTTTCCTCCTTCAAGTCATGGAATAGCCGCTTCTGGAGGGCATTTCCCATGGGAGATAGTATCTGTGTTCCCTGTGAAGTGCCCGGTGTCCAGTCGCGACAACTCAAAAGGAAAATCTGGCCATGTGAGTGACATTGACCTGTGGCCCGCTTCTGAAAATTCACTGGGGAGGGGGTGCTGGTAGGGGGGGGGGAGGGGTGGTCCCCTTATCTGGCTACTGAGCCAACTTTGCAAATCCGAATAAAAATGTAAATTAAGATAATTAATTTCTGCAAATCACTGCTACTAATAATCATTCCACTTCCAGGTGTTAATTAATTATTATAATGTAATGGTTATTTATATTTTGTGTATTCTGATTTTATATTAGTTACGAGGCAGTTTTGGGAAAAAACGACTGCATAACATTGACTTGGGTATCCAACGGGATGGCTTCAGCCGCATGTCAGAAAGGGAGATCTTCATCTGTGCATTCTGCCCCTTTTCCTCGCGGATACACTGAACAGCCAGAACTTTATGGCCGCCTACTTCATAGTCGGTGTGTCCACCTTTGGCCCGGATAACAGTGGCGAGGCGTCGTGGCATGGAAGCCATGAGACCTTGATATGTCTCTGGAGGGAGGTGGCTCCACATCTGCACGCACAAGTCACCTAATTCCAGTAAATTCAGGGGAGGGGGGTGACGAGCTCTGATAACCCAGATATGTTCGATCAGGTTCTGATTCGGCGAGCTGGGGTCCAGCACATCAATAGGAACTCGCTGCTGTGTTCCTCGAACCACTCCATCACACTACTAGCCTTGTGACATGGCGCATTATCTTGCTGGATAACGCCACTGCCGTCGGGAGACATGATAGGCATGAACGGGTGTACGTGGTCTGCAATCAGTGTAAGATACTCCTTGGCCGTCATGGTGCTTTGCACGAGCCCCACTGGATCCATGAACTCCGACGTGAATGTTCCCCAGAGCATAAGGAATCCTCCGTCACCTAGTCTCCTTCCTGCAGTGGGGGTTTCAAGTAGTTGTTCCCCTGGAAGACGACGGATTTACACCCTCCCATCGGCATAATGAAGAAGGTAACGTTATTCATCAAATCATGCAGCGCTCTGTCATTGCGCCATCGTCCAGTGCCGATGGTCACGTGCCCATTTCAGTAGTAGTTGCCGATGTCGTAATGTCAACACGCCCGGGGGTACAAATGGGTTGGGTACTTTAAACTGGTTGTCGTTTAGCCGGCCGAAGTGGCCGTGCGGTTAAAGGCGCTGCAGTCTGGAACCGCTAGACCGATACGGTCGCAGGTTCGAATCCTGCCTCGGGCATGGATGTTTGTGATGTCCTTAGGTTAGTTAGGTTTAACTAGTTCTAAGTTCTAGGGGACTAATGACCTCAGCAGTTGAGTCCCATAGTGCTCAGAGCCATTTGAACCATTTGGTTGTCGTTTCGACCGTGCGCCCTTGTCCACGCCACGTACCTGATAATCCCGCGGCGTCGTACTGTTCGGCTCCACACTGCTGCTGGCTTGCCTGAAATTATCTATCGAAATATGCAAGCGGGTTTAGGGGGGCCACTCAACGTTAAAACACAACACTGTTCTACGTCTGGTATGAACAACTATATTCTGAGACGATATAAGAAAGTCGCAGGTTGTACTGTTTACATCCTAATTCAGAAATGGATGATTAACAGTCCACAATATCATTCGGACGAGCGCACGCGTAACCGACACGACGTGGGTGATTGTTGAAGATACGGAAGCCGAATGATTGTACGGAAGTTCTTACGCTCGTCACGCATACACAGATATTTGGTACCACTCCTCCTTGACACTAGTAATGATATTTTAACACTGTTCGTGAAGTTAATTTTTCGGTTGCACGAACGTGCGCGGCACCGTCGCGGCGTGGCTGTTTGTTGATAATACGGAAACTCGATGATCAAATGCACGTTCCCACGCTCGTCACAAGACAATGACACTTAAATGCTCTCTTTTGTCGTAAACAGTATTACTGATTCACAGAAGGCACGTTTGTAACATGGACGTTCAAAAAATTAATTTAGCAACGTGCTGGGAGATAGCAAACACGCAGTTGTTGCCAGAACAGTATTTGATGCATTCCTTTTATATAAATTACTTCTTACATGGTTGATGAACGATTCGTGAAACTTATTATAGACAAAAGCAGCATGTTTCATCTGATCTTTAAATTTTAAAATATTATCAAAATAATATTAAAGGCTCTTTGGAAATTTTAATTTTTATACATTTTCTCGCTCAGTTAAGAAATAAAACCAAGTTACTAGCAACAATCATAGGTGCTTTAACGCACATGTAAAACACGGGAGAAATTCTTACAGTTTTCTGTCATAAATGGGAGCACATACCTCTACAGGACATGCTCTGCACATATTCGATCAATAATTCAAATCGTTCCACCCCTACAGTGCTTTCCAAAGTAAATAAATATTTCGTTACGGTGTCTTCTAAAACAAAACTTGTTATGGAAATACAGCTGGCCCTTAAACACGTCTTTTAGGGTGGGGGGTAGATGGATAAAAGCCATGTGTGAAATACTACCAGAAATTTAGTTCAGAATAAAAGCAGTCTTGGTTGCGAAATTATTTAATATCAATGACGCTTTTAGTCTTTTAGGAGCATCATCAGATTGGGTAAAAGTAGCTGGATATGTACCCCATCCGTTATAAAGACATAAAATGGAAATTAGATGCAACAGTAAGAGGACCGTTTTTCATTTTATATGGCTTTATGACGAATGGGTTACATATCCAGCTCCTTTTGCACAGTCTGACGACGCCCCAAAAAGACGAAACCCGTCATTGATATTAAACACTTCCGCAGCCAAATTGTTTTTCTTCTGAAATAATTCGAAACTGGTTGCTGTAGCACCCTGGCACAGTGGAATGGAATGATTATTACTCGAAATTTGTGTTTTTTCTGCTTATTACTAGGCGATGTGTCTTTGGTCATGTCTGAAGAGATTTGATTTAGACATGATGGCTTGCTCCAGCAGCTTCTAACACATTGCATTATTTGTAGGTAAACTGGTGCTTACGAAGGAAACTTTTTCCACAGAGGTTTTCAGTAAGATCGCTGGACTTGTCGTCAGACGTCTCCCAAGAAGTTCTGGAAAAAAACACTATCTACAACTGGGACGCTCAAGAGTGCGTTCTTCAGCGCCCTTACAAGGTCCCAATGTTTACGCAGTCCAATTTTTATACAGTCCATTGTAGCCACTGAGTATACAAAGACAATGCAGAAGGAGACATATGAGCAGATTTACCAAAGTCCTTATTAGCAAGTTCTGCCATATGGTAGGTACGATAGGTAATAATGTCTCTACGGAACCGCAGGACTGCTACGGTCGCAGGTTCGAATCCTGCCTCGGGCATGGATGTGTGTGATGTCCTTAGGTTAGTTAGGTTTAAGTAGTTCTGAGTTCTAGTGGTCTGATGACCTAAGATGTTGAGTCCCATAGTGCTCAGAACCATTTGAACCATTTGAATAATGTCTCTATCAACAAAACTTTCAGGTCCAGGAACACTAGGTACTCCTGTACCTCCACGTACAATGGCTACAGTGAGCCAACCATTACCACGATCGAAAGTATCGTTAATGTCAATACTAAAATTAAGTCTGCAACCAAAGAAAACACAAGGTCCGTCGGCAAGTGCAGTAGCAGCGACACTCTTAAGTGGTATGCGGTTCTTCTTGTCTCCAGCTGTTGTGGCGAACTCGATGAGAACAAAATGATGAGGATAAAATGATGAGGACAGCACAAACACCCAGTCCTCGGGCAGAGAAAATCCCCAAGGACGTCATAGAATATTAACTTGGCGTCTAAGGTAGTTACCACATCCGGTACATCTTCTTCACAGTGAGTGCTACAATCACAACTTTGTAGAGTGAATGAGGCTTTTTTCTTTCATTTAGGCTGTATTTATTAAGAGCTCTTCTTAGTTACGCAGTTGGTTTCGGATTAGAAACCATTTTCGAGTGGTTACGCTGAGCAATTTTCCATATCCTTGAGAATGGCAGCGAATTCACCGGATGTGCGACCAATTGCTGTTGTTGTTGTTGTTGTTGTGGTCTTCAGTCCTGATTTGATGCAGCTCTCCATGCTACTTTATCCTGTACAAACTTCTTCATCTCCCAGTACCTACTGCAGCCTACATCCTTCTGAATCTGCTTAGTGTATTCATCTCTTGGTCACCCTCTACGATTTTTACCCTCCACGCTGCACTCCAATACTAAATTTGTGATCCCTTGATGCCTCAGAACATGTCCTACCAACCGATCCTTTCTTTTTGTCAAGTTGGGCCACAAACTCCTCTTCTCCCCAATTCTATTCAATACCTCCTCATTAGTTATGTGATCTACCCATCTAATCTTCAGCATTCTTCTGTAGCACCACATTTCGAAAGCTTCTAATCTCTTCTTTTCCGAACAATTTATCGTCCATGTTCCACTTCCATACATGGCTACACTCCACACAAATACTTTCATAAAAGACTTCCTGACACTTAAATCTATACTCGATGTTAACAAATTCCTCTTCTTCAGAAACGCATTCCTTGCCATTGCCAGTCTAAATTTTATGTCCTCTCTACTTCGACCATCATCAGTTACTTTGTTCCCCAAATAGAAAAAATCATTTACTACTTTAAGTGTCTCATTTCCTAATCTAATTCCCTCAGCCTCACCCGACTTAATTCGACTACATTCCATTATCCTCGTTTTGCTTTTGTTGATGTTCATCTTATATCCCCACTTCAAGACACTCTCCATTCCGTTCAACTGCTCTTCTAAGTCCTTTGCTGTCTCTGACAGAATTACAATGTCATCGGCGAACCTTAACGTTTTTATTTCTTCTCCATGGATTTTAATACCTACTCCGAATTTTTCTTTTGTTTCCTTTATTGCTTGCTCAATATACAGATTGAATAACGTCGGGGAGAGGCTACAACCCTATCTCACTCCCTTCCCAACCACTGCTTCCCTTTCATGTCCGTCGTCTCTTATAACTGCCATCTGATTTCTGTACAAATTGCAAATAGACTTTCGCTCCCTGTATTTTACCCGTGCCACCTTCAGAATATTTGAAAGAGAGTATTCCAGTCAACATTGACAAAAGCTTTCACTAAGTCTACAAATGCTAGAAACGTAGGTTTGCCTTTTCTTAATCTAGCTTCTAAGATAAGGTCAGTATTGCCTCACGTGTTCCCATATTTCTACGGAATCCAAACTGATCTTCCCCGTGGTCAGCTTCTACCAATTTTTCCATTCGTCTGTAAAGAATTCGCGTTAGTATCTTGCAGCTGTGACTTATTAAACTGATAGTTCGGTAATTATCACATCTGTCAACGCCTGCTTTCTTTGGGATTGGAATTATTACATTCTTCCTGAAGTCTGAGGGTATTTCGCCTGTCTCATACATTTTGCTCACCAGATGGTAGAGATTTGTCAGGACTGGCTCTCCAAAGGCTGTCAGTAGTTTTAATGGAATGTTGACTACTGCCAGGGCCTTGTTTCGATTTAGGTCTTTCAGTGCTCTATCAAACTCTTCACACACTGTCATATCTCCCATTTCATCTTCATCTACATCCTCTTCCATTTCTATAACATTGCCCTCAAGTACATCCCCCTGGTATAGTCCCTCTAAATACTCCTTCCACCTTTCTGCTTTCCCTTCTTTGCTTAGAACTGGGTTTCCATCTGAGCTCTTGATATTCATACAATGATTTATACTATCCCTCGTCTTTTTACCTACTTAGTCCTCTGCTGCCTTCACAACTTCATCCCTCAAAGCTACCCATTCTTTTTCTACAGTATTTCTTTCCCCCATTCTTGTCAATTGTTCCCTTATGCTCTTCCTGAAACTCTGTACAACCTCTGGTTTAGTCAGTTTATTTAGGTCCCATCTCCTTAAATTCCCAACTTTTTGCAGTTTCTTCAGTTTTAATCTACAGTTCATAACCAATAGATTGTGGTCAGAGTCCACATCTGCCCCTGGAAATGTCTTACAATTTAAAACCTGGTTCCTAAATCTCTGTCTTACCATTATATAATCTATCTGAAACCTGTCAGTATCTCCAGGCTTCTTCCATGTATACGACCTTCTTTTATGATTCTTGAACCAAGTGTTAGCTATGATTAAGTTGTGCTTGTGCAAAATTCTACCAGGAGGCTTCCTCTTTCATTTCTTACCCCAATTCGTATTCACCTACTACGTTTCCTTCTCTTCCTTTTCCTACTATCGAATTCCAGTCACCCATGACTATTAAATTTTCGTCTCCCTTCACTATTTGAACAATTTCTTTTATCTCATCATACATTTCTTCAATTTCTTCGTCATCTGCGGAGCTTGTTGTCATATAGACTTGTACTACTGTTGTAGGCGTGGGCTTCGTGTCCATCTTGGCTACAATAATGCGTTTACTATGTTTTTTGTAGTAGCTTACCCGAACTTCTATTTTTTTTTATTCATTATTAAACCTACTCCTGCATTAACCCTATTTGATTTTGTATTTATAACCGTGTATTCACCTGACCAAAAGTCTTGCTATGGTGTACAATGTACGCTGTTCACGTTGCTTTGACAAATGACCAGTGCAGTGTAGAACTATAGTTGCATAACTGGTAGTGTGATTAAGAAGGGATCTAAATAAATGTAGCCTAAGTGGAGAAACGACACCTCCATTTAATTATTTACTCTATATATAGTCACAGAAAAAAAGAGCTCTAACGTGCTTTCAACAAAAAACGCCAGGCCCTTGTCTCGCTTCCTGAACTGAGAGTGTATGCAACATGGCTCCCCTGGTTTTCGTTCTACAGTCTTCGATATTGAATGGAGTTTATAAGTTGTTGTATTTTACAGGTCTCTAATGGATTCACAAATTCTTTTCTTGCAATGGCCAGTCTGCATTTTATAGCCTCTCTACGTTGGCCATCAACAACTATTTTGCTGTCCAAACAGTAAAATTCATGTACTACATTTGTCTCTGATTTTGAAATCTAGTTCAGTCAGAATCACCTGATTTAATTACTCTGTTCCATTTTCCTTATTTTAATGGAGTTAATCTTATTATAACATCTTTTCAAGTTACTGTCCATTCCATTCATCTGATCTTCCGAGTACCTTGTCGTCTTTGACAGGGTCAAATGTCAGCGGCAAACCTCAGAATTTTTCTTTCTTCTTCTTGAACGTATAATTCTCTCTTCAAATTTCTACTAGTTTTTTTTACTACTTTCTCGATGTACGGGTTGAGTAATATCGGGGGTACGCTACACCACGTTCTCACTCCCTCTCAGCCACTGCTTTCGTGTCATGTCCGACATTTATAATCGAAACAAGTTTTTCTATACAGGTTGTAAATAACCTTTCTTCCCTTTACTTTGGTCCTTCAACCTTTAGAATATCAGTATGTTTCAGCCAACATTGTCGAAAATTTTCTCTAAATCTACAAAAGCTACAAACTTAGCTTGGCCTTTCTTTAACCTATCATCTAAGATAACTCAGTAGTACCTCACATGTTCCTATATTTCTCCGAAACCCAAACTGATGGTCCTCGAGATCCACTTCTACCAATTATCCCATTCTTCTGTAAATAACTGATGTCAGGAAGGAATTATTAAACTAATAGTTTAGTTATCTTCGCACTTGTCGGCATCTGCATTCTTTGGAATTCGAATTACTATATTCTTCCAGTAGTCTGAGGATATTACGCCGTTTTAATTGACGTGCCCACAATTCGTATAGTTTTGTCTTAGCTGGCTCCCCCACGGGACTCAAAATACTGACGGAATATCGTTTACTCCAGGAGCCTTGTTTAGAGTTACATCTCAGTGCTCTATCGGATTCTTCTCGGAGTTTCACATCTCGAAAGTCATCATTTACTTCCTGTTCCCCTTCGATAATTCTGCTTTGAAATTCATATGCTTTGATAGCCCTTCTACACAGATATCCCTACCGATATCGTTTCATTGAACATGCACTACATCTGTATTAGGAGCTGTGCCCAGACAGGCTACAGTCATTTGATTGATATAAGTTCCTTCTCATAGCTTTTGGCGTCTGTTAGCAAACGGAATCATCATGTACAAAGTACAAGTGAGAATTGGTCATGGATTACACGGAATTTTTCGACCGGAATACTACTACCATATTATCCGAGTGTTTCCGATCATTCTTTGTGTCATTAGCGATGTAATCATACAGGTTTTGGATGTCTCTAAAAGTTCATTCAGTTTATAGTATCAATCTTTCGTAATTGGTTCAGAAACGGTGCATTACACAGGAGGCATCAAACGGGAAGTGTGGAGGTAACGACTTTTAGATACGTGACCTAGTGAAAAGATTAATATACGACCTGTTACGTTAATGTGCTGCAATAGGTTCATAAACAAAATTTGCACAATAGGACTAAGAAACTTGATAGCAAATAATTCTTGACTGAAATTGCATACACAGGCTGAGCGATGGCTCCTTAAACCCTATTGGAACACACTATGTCTCTAGCAGAAGCCGTGCAGAGCAAACGATAAAGAAGAATTCATATCTTTCGAGAGAGGGACCTGTGGAGTCAGCAGGACGGCGACCTAAGTGCAGCCCATAACCGGCGGCCCTGTCGATAGCTAACTGCAGTCTCGGGCCATTGATCGTCAGACTACTAGAAGTGGCTGCGGAGGAACCTGTAACGGCCGGCTGAGGGAAGGAGTGAAGAAAGGCCGCGGAAGACGAGAAGTGAAAAGCCTTAAAGTGGGAAGGGCGGCACAAAAATGTAGAGTCGATGGGCACAAATGGAGCGTACATTTGTTCTACATTTGAGAAGCTAGAATTTAATATCTGTCGGGGGGCTGCTATAAGCGCTGGAACTGAACCCAGTACAGCGACAGGGTTTGTTTCTAATTAATATGAGTAGTAGATATATTACACTTTCACTAATTTCCATCAATAGAAAGGGATAGAATCAGACACTGAAGAGGGTAAAACTCTCTTTTAAAGGGTGTTAGTCGTCACTAAAGGTCGCACTACTTCACTTACACGGCTAAAAATTGAAGCAATGGAAACGGCGTGGTATTATTTGGTTTCTACACTCAGGAGTTCCGGATGTAAAACTACCAAAAGTGAGTACAAAATGCGCCATATTTAAGAGGGGATGTTGATGAAAAACATATATTATTTAAAAAATTCACCAAATCCACAGTTTTGGGGATATGGCAATGAAATTTTGTACCACGCTTTACATGAAAGTAGCAAATGTACATATCAAATCCTTCGATTATATGTACTGAACTTTTTTTGAATGAAATTGGAAGTTTTATTTTAAGAAAAATAATGTAGGTTCCTGTTTCTCAGAACTTATTCAAGAGATTTATACTGAAACGTCCTCTTAGAAAAATTATAAATGACTGTGCTTAAACTGACACGCAATATTTTTAGCGCAACGTAATCTGACTTTCAATAATCCCTACAAAAGAATGGCCCTGACTAACATTAAACTATACCTTTCACAAATCACTTACCTCACAAAAATCTTCGTTACTCAAGCTACTGCAATACACCGAGCGCCATTACTGCCAGCTAAATAAAAGATTCAAACTACTGAAGGAACTAACTACTGATAGGCATAGTTAGCAAATGAAAGATTTTGATAGAGAGAAAACAATGTATTTACCTTAATATTGTTCAAAAGTCATACTATATATATATATATATATATATATATATATATATATATATATCAGTTCATGAATCTAGTCTTACAAATCTACTGTCACTGTCCAGATCATCCGCTCTCAAAACTCCGCCATCTCACTCCCCACATCCACCACTGCTGGCGGCTCACCTCCAACTGCGCAACGCTACGTGCTGTACACATCCAGCTGCCCAACACTACAATGGTAGACAACAATGCAAACTAGCCACAGACTGCAGACAGCACAGCCAGTGATTTTCATACAGAGCGCTACGTGGCGTTACCAATAAGGAAACATAAACAACCTACTTACAATACAAAAAATTCTGTGTTTCATCTCTTTGTATGCTGCAAGCTTCCATCATGAGGTTTTTGGAATAGGTCAAATAGGAGGATTTTCATAATTTTTAATTATAATTCCACAAGTACAATTTTATATCCATCAAAAATTCGAAGCACTTTGTCTCATATCTCAGCTTGCAATCAGAATGCAAAATTTGGTCTTGAGACAAAATTTATTAGGCTTACAGAAATATGTGTACAAAATCTCTAGCATATGTAGCATCTGAGGACAAAGTACATAACCTTTAAAAAACAAACTTTTCAGGAAACGCAATTTAAAGTTCAACCAAACATTTTTCCTTATGTCACTTCTTCAGAAGGCACCACATATGTATTCTGGGTCGTCTTTCTCTTCAAGCTTTCTCTTCTGGTTTCTTGTTGTGTGTCTTCTTTCCTTTACCAGGCCGTGACTTTTCAGCTGCAGAGACGTGCTGTAAATCTATTTTTCTCAGGATGTCTTGAGTAAAATTTCCTATCTTGAGGCCCATTCTTTCTAATACCTCATCCTCCAGACGTTCGCGTCATTAAATACAATAACTGCATCATAAGTTGCAATTCTGACAACTGTAGCAGATGCAAATGTGTTTATAGGGCATCGTTTCCACATGAGTGAATTTAGAGACTCATTTGGATTTTGGGTTTTGCCACGAACACACTTTCTGAGAAGTGCAAGATCGGCTAGAAACCTGTAAGTGGGCTTGACAAGATCCAGGATACAGTTTGGAAGCCTCTCCTTGTGAATGTAGGGGTTGTTATCCCTCAGAGCTTGGCGTGGCAAGGAGGCCGCGTCACACTTTTAATTAATTTTCAGGCACTTCGGATGCGATTTCAACATTGAAACTTTGGGAACTTATTGTCCATGAGTTGCACTAACAAATAAAAAATAAATCTAAAATTACAGTTTTGGTCAGTTTCATCAATGTCCCCCTTAAGGCAATAAAAATGGTTCAAATGGCTCTGAGCACTATGGGACTCAACTGCTGAGGTCATTAGTCCCCTAGAACTTAGAACTAGTTAAACCTAACTAACCTAAGGACATCACAAACATCCATGCCCGAGGCAGGATTCGAACCTGCGACCGTAGCGGTCTTGCGGTTCCAGACTGCAGCGCCTTTAACCGCACGGCCACTTCGGCCGGCTTAAGGCAATAAATTTAAAGAACTGGAAGTGTCTAGCGGACAGAGGTATTACGCACGGGGAATATTAAATCGTCAAACGAATTTAATGTACGAAACGTAACGTCCAGTTATCATAAAATCACTGCCTGACGGAGACTTCACCTTTGATGCAAATAACGTAAGACATTTAGTGAGGGATTATTTTATAGTTTTTCGTAATTAGGGCGTTATTTGTTTAACATCTGTTATGCTCGCCTACGTATCATATATGCTGCAGCCAAAACAGGAATGGTGGTCTACCACACAGCACATAAATACAGATATTTATTCCGGACAATGCAGGGTCAGGTTTGACAAACAGCTCCTCGTGACAGCTGTTCATCGGAATATGAAAAATTATTATTTGCAACAGATGTTGTGCAATCTCGTGACACACAGCCGTGTCTCAAGTACAAGGTTACAAGTTTCTCCACGTGGAGTGTAGAGCAACCCTAGATTTCTCTGTTCGGATTACACAGCTTTCTGTTTCTTGATTGGCCGCCAGTCAAGCGTCCCTAAAAAGCACTTGGTATACAGAACACTGATGGTGGCAGGGCAACTGAGAATTTGGTCTGACACGCAGTTTTATACTGTCATAATCGTTGTACATACTTTTTCCACTCAGATGTAGAAAGATTTAAATTATCTGCTGTGACAGATGATTACTGTAGCGTGTTTTACAGTTTTCTGAACCTTGGTGAGCAAGTAACTTTCCATCGGAATGAATTCTATGCTACTTCATTGTTGCTATGTTCAACTGGTCGTGAAAAGCTTTATTACAACTAATTAAGATTTAAAAAGCGTCATTATCATAAGGATGAGTTGGTGTTTGAATAAAAAGATATTATCTTCCAGTTTAGATTGTACACCATTAGATCAATACAAAATCAAAAAATAGTGATGGAAATGAGTCCTTTGCTGTGAGGTGAGAGTGCTGCAGTGTGCATTACTCGCGTCTACTTGGAGTGAACCACATCTATTTGGAGCGAACACGATACTCAGGAATTTCAGGAGTGAGAAAGTACATATCATCTGAATTTATTTTAAGTCATTTCATTTTTGTGCATTAGATTTTGGAAATCTAGGTTGAAATACCCTTGACATCTACAACTAAATGACTACCCTCTCTGAAATGCCTGGCAGAGCGTTAATCGAACCACTTGCACACTATTTCTCTACCGTTCCACTTTAATCGTTCCGTGCTAGCTCTGATTTCACCTATTTTATAACCATAACCATTTTTCCATAAATAGGTGGATGTCAACAACATATTTTCGCATTCGGAGGATGAAGTCGAAGACTGAAATTTCATGAAAAGGTCTCCTCGCAACGTAAAACTGCTTTGTTTTAATCATCGCCCCCGCCCCCTCACCCAACTCGCGTACCATATTTGTTACACTCTCTCCCTTATTTCGTGATAATACAAAACGATTTGCCCATTTTCGAACATTTTCATTGTCCTCCGTCAATCCACTCTCGCAATGATTCCATACTGCACAGCAGTACTCTACCAGAGGATGTACAAGCGTAGGTAGGCAGTCTCTTAAGTAGGCCTGATGCGGCTGCTAAGTGTTCTGCCAATAAAATGCTGTCTATTGTTTGCCGTCTCCTCAACATTATCTACGTCATCGTTCCAGTTTAAGTTGGTCGCAATTGTAATACCTGGGCATTTAATTTAAGGAAAAGCCTTTATATATATGTGTGTGATTTACTCTGTAACAGAAATTTAACCGATTCCTTTCAGTACTCGTTATTTATGGTCAATTGCCACTTATCATGTCAAGCAGATATCTTGTGTAAATCATCTAACAATTGATTTTCGTTTTCTAATGACTTTAGTGGACGGTAAACGACAGCGTCATCTGCAGACAATCTAATATGGCTGCTCAGATTGTCTCCTAAATTGTTTATATAGATCAGAAACAGCAGACGCCCTACAACACTTCCCAGGAGAACGCCATATATCACTTATGTTTTATTCAAAGAATTTACTACCAACAGTGATCATACCGACAGGAAATCACGAATCCAGTAGCACAACTGAGACGATACTCCACACGCACGCAAATTCATTATAAGCTGCTTATGACGAACGGCAACAAAAGCCGTTTTGGAAATCTAGAAACATGGAAACAATTTTAGATCCCCTGTCGATAGCAGCCATTACTTCATGAGAATAAAGAGCTATTTTTTTCCACAAGAATGATATTTTCTAAATTCTTGCTGACAGCGTGTCAACACATCGTTGTCACCGAAATTAAGGTAAATATTTGTGTTTAGATAATTTTTAACTAAGTCAACAGTATAAGGTATGACTTGAAAGACTCGTAGAACGTATGCTCGCAATTTTATGTAATTTCAAGGTGTCAGTGCTGTTATGGATGCTATAAAAATGCATCGAACTCGCAGGTTGTGTGGTGAATACTTCTTTTAATCACGCATCTCGATTTGTATATCGTCATCATATTAACCTGAAAAAATCCACAAACAACCACAAAAATACATAATAGTAGTTACTGAACACTAAAACAAACGGAAATACATTAAAGTACAATGCGAAGACATACCAAGGTTTGGGTGAACACGTCTTCATAGGTATGGAGCCATCTATCTTATCTATAACACACTCACTGCGAAACTGAATCATGACTATGGTTTTATGAAACACTTATGATTAAATAGATATATTGAAACACACGTACATTAACCGTCTGCATATACCGCCAGACACAGGAAATAGCTTTTTGTGCATGATTATCCAAGTAATCTAAACGTACAAACTTCGAAGGAAACGACAATCTGAAGATAACGACATATGTAGATACAATTCCAGAAACATGTTTAGAATTTCACATACTGGAAATAACCTCGTGGCGTAAAGACAATGGGCTTAAATAATTACAAGTGGTAGGTTTCATAAGTAACATCTGTCAATAGTGCAAAATAGCAACATTAAAGTGAAGGGAGTTACAGCATACAATAGCAAAAATATAAAATGAACGTACAATCGTTTATCAAACCAGGAACATACTGGAGTGGGAAGCTGAGACCGGACAGTCAGTGGAGAAGGTGGACAGCGGGATCAGATGGTGGACACCTGTTTCATAAGACATAAATGCAATTAGACAACTTATGCAGCGTAAACCCACTGCAATGTTATCGAAAACTAAGCCACATGAACACCCCTTGACGCCCATGTAGATAACCGAACATTTCATACAAAACGCATACGAATTGTTCAGTTTGTTGGAGTGGTTGAAACAGACAGCTTGTATGTCTGACGATATTACACAAAACAGTTTAAAAGAAAAAGGAAGAATCAAAAGCCTACCACTACCTATCCAATATCCGTTCAAAACGACAGCAAAAAGTATGTACCATTTGAAAAATTCATACTGAAAGAGGCCAACGTACGCATTACTTTATCGAAAATTTTATACAATCACTGTCGTGTTGTTCATTTACTATTTTTGTGGCGTTCATAGATAGGTGCCCACGCATTTCAAGACCCTGCAGAATATATCAAAGCTACGGCTCTTCGGTCCTTCATTGGAAATTTTTAAATCATTTGAGATCTTGGAGATGACAGATTTCTCATTTTTAAGGTGCAAACGGAAGGTACTACTATTCTTGTACGTATGCTTCCTAAATCGGGTTTCAGATTCACCCCCTCCCCCTGTCTGACCTATGTAAGCACAATCACAAGATTCACATGCGATTTAATAGCCAACTGTATCTTATTTAAAATTTAGCTTTCTTCCCTTCGAGTCCATGACAAGGAAATGAACCTAATTTATAATTCGTTCGGCAACGAATATTAATATTTATATGTGTGAAGGTGTTACCCATTTTTACAGATGCTGGAGTGTAGAAAGGTAACAAGTGAATTTTATTTCATTTTTTCTCGATAAAATTGTTACATTTGTCAGACCTCTTTAAGACTTTTACCGCCATTCTGTGAGTTGTATTTTCTGGGCAACCATTTGTCAGTGCCACCTGCACAATGATACCAGTCTCTCTCTTAAAGGCATCATCATAAAATTGTAATCAAGCAAGTATCTTAAACATTGCTCGGAAGTACGCTCACTTATGCGCCACTGGGTGGTTCGACTCGGTCTTAGATGATCTTATATTTCCGATAAATACTAGTTACCTGTCGAGAACCATACTGTCAGAGCCAGAAAATGTAGTGAAATATTTTCCTGCAGCTCCACTGTGAACTGTATATTTTTGTGCTTACGATTGAATAACACAGCAAATCTCTTAATTTCGTTTTCATTCCCTTGGTATTTTAGACAGATGACATCTACATACCTACAGTACAAAATAATACTACTGTTGAGATTGGAGTTCAAAGCAAAGAATTTGTTTCCCAAAGCGTTGAAAATTATCTGCTAGAAAGACTGAGAGAAAACTACCCCTGACTAGTCCGTCGTTTTGACGAAACATCTTGCCGTTAAAAAAAAAAGTAATTGAACGACAGTGAAAACTGTAGTAAATTCAGTAATTCACTAATTTCTCCAATGATCATTTTATTATATTTAATTAGAAACTTCTAAACATTTCCAAAATTCCTTTAACGCGGATGCTAGTGTATAAATTTTTCATGTCTAATGATGTCAGTGTTTGTTTTGTGGGGTAATAAATTCCCTAACATTAATAGCCAACTCGTAACCGTCTAAAAGTGAAGATCTCCTTTAATTTTCTATTAAGGGTGCCACTGATGTTTGTAGTAGCAGCATGATGGGACCAAATACTGGCCTTAGCAGATGGTTCTTTTTGTGAACCTCAATCTGGTCCAGGAGTGTGGGAACTTGTGGATTCAAAGCAATCTACGTTTCTAATTGGACGAGGATTGGAGGAAGAAATTAGAGGAATTAACATGCCTTTAAGCTTAATCTAAAATTGTGGAAGAGGATTCCTATTAACACCAACTATGCCATTTTCTGTGTTATATTTTCAGATTTATAACCTGTCTATTTAAAATAACTAGAAAAAAATGGAATGTATTTTTTACGAAAGATTCTGTTGACTATATGAGAGTCAAAGGGCGGCAATGTGGCTTATTTTTTGGCAGAGGTGGGTTTGCGCTGCGTCAGTTGCCTAACCACATTTGGGTTTTATTAAACGGATGTTCAACAGACCCTCTCTCCGTCCACTATCCAACCTCAGCTTCCTTCACCTTGGTGGTCCTTGGCTGATGCACGACTGTACTTTCATTTTATGTCATTACTATTGTGTGCTTAACTCCTTTCGTTTTAAGGATACAGTGTACTTATAAACGGCGGAAAACCGAAATTTTTTATGACTTTATTAAATTCTATAGTCTTTCCTGATTACATTGTAATATACATTGCAGGGTTTCAAATAAAAATGACCTATATACATCAAATTTTAAAGTTAGGTTCATGTATGCCACCACGCCCTCGTTATTTCTGTTGCAGAAACCAGTATTATTTCGAAAAGAACTGAACTTTCTGTTTCCAACGATTATACGTATGATACATTGTATAAGTTAGTAACAGTGCAGGTTCGTAGTGTCCATAAATGATTATCTTTGCTAGTATTAACTTTTGTTTCGCTGAAGCAGTTTGTTCACGTGTTACTGAATGTTTGCTGCCCAAGTGCTGCATATATTTGTGGAAGTACATATCCTTTAGTGTGCAGTAAATACGGACTATGCCACGCACCAAGAAATTCAATAAAAGGAAATTCCGTGGTAACCAGTTCACAAACAAAGCAAGCCACACTGTTGAAAGTAACCTATGTATCAGTTCTTCAGGGAAGAAACTCCCACATGGCACACCTCCTGGTCATTCAAATATTTGTGTTAACAGTGATCCAGTTTATAGTGGATTTGTTGTTGTTGATGTGGGCATCTTATCTTCTTTGATAAAGGAAGTGGCGAAATGTAAACAATGTGATGGTGTAGGCTTTCTGGAAAGGGACTCTGAAGTTTTCAACAAAATTAATTGGTTCAATGTTTATGATGATACCTTGGTAACAAAACTGGAGTGTAGTGGACATGTGCAAAAGAGGATGGGTGCTAGATTGAGGAAGCTACGAAATGAAATGAAAGTTGCTATCTGATGAAAAGTCTCTTTCTGGCCGAGACAGATTGACGGAAACTGAAATAGACCTTCTTCAGAGTTATTATGGACTGGCCATTAGACGACCTGCACCTCTGAATGATGTTACAGCAATGAGAAAAACAGTATGACCACCTACTTTCGTAAGTCGTCCACAGACGACCACCCTGTTCACTGACTTTGCCCTAAAGGAGTAGGTTCTTGGTGTGGTTACCAAAAAGCAAAAGAAATTGGTCAAATATGCCATCATAAGCATTCTCTTCCTGATCCTGTTACGAATGAAATAAAACCAATTTTTAGAGACGTTAGTGACCCTGTTTTGCTTAGTAAATGTTTTTTTGGAGGCACTCAGAATACAAATGAAAGTTTCAACCAATGCATATGGTAAGAATACCAAAGATTGTTTTCGAATTAGTTGGTTTAATAAATGCAGTGGTATGTTTCAATGACGTAGTGAATGGAAGGTTGGAAGTCCTGAGAAATTTGGGCATGAAATGTGGCTCTAATATGGAAGATCAGTTACTTGCGTGTAACAGACAAGGAACGGGTGCATGGAGTTGGAATATTCGCTCTTCAAGTTACCAAAGAAGCAAAAAGTGGTTAAAGGAATGACAAGAGGAAGCTTGAAGATGAAGAAATGCTACAGGATGAAGACAATGCTTCAGGAATGTTCTGAGGCATAGTTTAATAGGGCTCATATCTTCATTCGCAATTTCCCGCAAGTTGCATTTTTCAGAATTCAGGTACAAACTTTTACTAAAGCTTATAAAACATTGCTTTAATTTTTTTTTTAACTTGCAGTGGTCCATACCTACGTAGTAGACCTAACCTTTACTGCAGAAGCAACTAAACTAAAAAAAATTTTTCTCGGGTAAAAAATTATAAAAATTAAAATGTATTATGCCCAAAACCACACCAAAAACGTGAATGGCTGAAGGTCTGGTTTAGAGATCAAAAGCAATTAAAAACAGAAGGTAAATTTAAAAAAAAATCATGCAACTGAAATAAATTTGTGTTGAACGCCTACACTACACGTCTGAAGGACAACTATAATTAAAACACATTAATAAACAATTTTTGCAACCAAGAAATTCCTTTTTAAACTTACAACAGAATGGCTGAAAGCCTAATTCATGAAATATTAACTTATTGCACGGTTGAAGGCCACAAACAAATTCGAAACAACGGCAGAAGGCCTGAACAACAAGTCAGACAAGCAATTTAAAATAAACCCCTTCCTTCTTATAAAAAATTTTCCTTTAACGAATACGCACAGCTGAAGGCCACCCGTAACACATCGATCAACTAACGGTTTAGGGCCTGGATTACAACAATTTCGAATAGAACAAATTTTAAGGAAAAAGTATTTCTTTTATAAAATTAATCTTCAAACTTTTAATTTAACACAGCTGAAGGCCTTTATGTAACATTTAACAGGACTGAATTAATACACGGCCAAAGGCCTCACATAACACTTCAAACTAAAATGAAAATCACAATCTAAAACAAAGAGAACAAGTGGTGCTCAGAAGTGTTCCAAGGGTCGACCTGAGAAGGTAGCTCAAACGTAATGTCAGGTGAGACAGGCAGCCAAGAGTTGAAGTTAAATAATCGGATGGCAACCCAAACTAGCGATGGCCCAAGGTCTGACCAACAATTTAACCAATTCCCTTTTGTCCGACCAACGGCACAACGATAGAAAATATCGGCCGTGGACGAGGATACAACCAGCACTACGTTTTCAGAAATTGGTCTTTAAAAACAGCCAAGTGAACAATAAAAACTCTAAGGAAATATGAACCAAACAACTTAAAAGGCTGTCGAATTACATGCCATGGCGGATAGGATCAACATGACGAGGAAAGGCACACTGCCGGAAAAGTATGCTAACGACCAGGGCAGGTAACTGGGGCGTTAACGGCCACTGGGCAGAAAATACCGCTGGTCCACTTCACTGGTAAGTAACAGTCAGTTTAATAATTTAATCACAATACCGGAAGATGGCTGCAAGATTTCGCCGACCCCAACACATCATATGTTGCTGCTAGCCCGAATGGTCCAGGGAGCAACAACCCGCAAATGAACGAAGAGACGTCACAATAGTTCTTCATAACAGGTTAACTGATAACTCAACTTCAGCGTCCAGGTTCGGTGGACAACGAACTTTGTCTCTCTCACAGCTAGCACTACACGATCCAACAGCGCGTGCACGCCGCCAACAGTTCCGGCCTGGCCCTGCGCCTCGGAGAGTTCCTCACTGCTCCGTCCCAACTGACAGACTACATGCAGCACGCAAACAGCATTAAAATAGCTGCTCAGTCGAAACCAAACAAGCTACACACGGTTCCACGAAAACACTTCCACCAGCAACTCGAATAACACTGAAACAAGTGACTGTGGATCAACAAGGACGAATCACAAATCGACACACACGGAGAACCAAGAAGCGGTCGGCGATGAGACGACCGACCGAACGCCCAACCAAAGTCGTCCCCACTGATGTCATGTGTGCCGGCAACGGTCGGGCGAGTCATGGCTGTCTGGATGGATCTCACTGCTGCTCCGTCCCCCCCACTGAACTCCCGATAAACGACGACCCGGAAATAATAGCGGTCACTTCAAAGATAGTACGTCAGTGCTGTTATCGATAAGGGCTGCTGCTGCCACTCACGTGCAGGCAAGCCAGCAACTTAGTGACGCCAGTAAATCGAATAAGAAAGGAGACGGCAGTACCGCCAAGGCAATAACGGCACGAACACAAGTCGCGCACGGCTCACCTATCATGCTCTATGTATTATTTGTGGTACCAGGTGCATTCAAGTTCTAAGGCCTCCGATTTTTTTTCTCCGGACTGGAAAGAGATAGAAACATGCGCATTGTTTTAAAATGAGGCCGTGTTCATTGTCAATACATCCCGGAGATGGCAGCTCCGTACGGCAGATGGAATTTTACTGCCAGCGGCGAGAATGAGAACTGTTTTAAATACTTAAAATGGCGACGTTTTCCTTACTTGAACAGTGTGCAATCATTCGTTTTCTGAATTTGCGTGGTGTGAAACCAATTGAAATTCATCGACAGTGGAAGGAGACATGGATGTGTTGAAAGTGCGTTCGTGGGTGCGACAGTTTAATGAAGGCAGAACATCGTGTGACAACAAACCGAAACAACCTCGGGCTCGCACAAGGCGGTCTGATGACGCGATCGAGAAAGTTGAGAGAATTGTTTTGGGGGATCGCCGAATGACTGTTGAACAGATCGCCTCCAGAGTTGGCATTTCTGTGGGTTCTGTGCACACAATCCTGCATGACGACCTGAAAATGAAAAAAGTGTCATCCAGGTGGGTGCCACGAATGCTGACGGACGACCACATGGCTGCCCGTGTGGCATGTTGCCAAGCAATGTTGACATGCAACGACAGCATGAATGGGACTTTCTTTTCGTCGGTTGTGACAATGGATGAGACGTGGATGCCATTTTTCAATCCAGAAACAAAGCGCCAGTCAGCTCAATGGAAGCACACAGATACACCGCCACCAAAAATATTTCAGGTAACTGCCAGTGCTGAAAAAATGATGGTGTCCATGTTCTGGGACAGCGAGGGCGTAATCCTTACCCATTGCGTTACAAAGGGCACTACGGTAACAGGTGCATCCTACGAAAATGTTTTGAAGAACAAATTCCTTCCTGCACTGCAACAAAAACGTCCGGGAAGGGCTGCGCGTGTGCTGATTCACCAAGACAACGCACCCGCACATCGAGCTAACGTTACGCAACAGTTTCTTCGTGATAACAACTTTGAAGTGATTCCTCATGCTCCCTAGTTACCTGACCTGGCTCCTAGTGAATTTTGGCTTTTTCCAACAATAAAAGACACTTTCCGTGGCCGCACATTCACCAGCCGTGCTGCTATTGCCTCAGCGATTTTCCAGTGGTCAAAACAGACTCCTAAAGAAGCCTTCGCCGCTGCCATGGAATCATGGCGTCAGCGTTGTGAAAAATGTGTACGTCTGCAGGGCGACTACGTCGAAAAGTAACGCCAGTTTCAACAATTTCAGGTGAGTAGTTAATCAGAAAAAAAATCGGAGGCCTTAGAACTTGAATGGACCTCGTACTTTGTGTATTTTTTCAGATCAATTTGATGATGATGCACAAATCGATATGTGTAATTAACTCTCTAACGGTAAGGTTGGGGTTGGATCCGACCCCAGCGAGTCTGTTTCGCTTATAACTCCCCACTCCCTTTTCTGAGAGCGCTGTGGTTCCAGCTACTCTACCAGCCAGTCGTCCCGAGAACGCCGAGGAGGCCAGGTCAGTCTGGTGTGAGCGACCTGCAGCTACCCTCTCTATCCGAAACCTACATTACCCGCGCTCGGGTTGGATCCGACCCCACCTTACTGTTTACGTCACACTTACTAGTTTCTTTTGTGGGGAGGATTCAATCCCATATTGATGTTTATATTACATATAAGTTTTGTTTTCGATTCTAGTATCTTACTAAAATGGCGCATCAACTCCTTAGAACTCCTGAGGAGATAAACAACGAGTTTCTCCGACAGGAGGCTGAGTCAGAGGATGGCGACAATGTCGATGCAGAAAACTGTTTAGGAACCGAGGATGATGTATTATCTAATACTGATGACGAGGATGATGTATTTCATTGTGCGGCAGGAGCAGTCGAGTTTGATAATTCTCAGTCAGATGTAGATGATGAGAGAAATTTTGAGCTAGGTAAAGACTCAGAGACAATATTTACCAACAAACCCATCCATTCAAAATTCGCCAACTGAGAGCGTTGAAATAAAAGGGTTGATGGGCCTTCTCTTCATGGGTGGTGTCCTAAAAAATTCTATGCTCAGTGTAGATGAGATGTTCTCAGCAACCTATGGACCTCCGGTATTCCGTTGCACTATGTGCAAGAAAAGGTTTGCATTTCTTCTAGAAAGCCACTAGAGAGGCCAGAAAAATCAACGACAAATTGGCGGCTTTCAGAGAAGTGTGGGACATGCTTCAATCTAACAGTGAAAAAATTTATAGTCCATCTGAATATGTCACAGTAGATGAGACTCTACTGAGTTTTCAGGGTGCCTGTCCATTCAAAAGGCATATCCCATCGAAACCCGACAAATATGCGACGCAAGGACATTCTATTTTTTGTGTGGCATTCCATACACAGGCAAGGACAACAAAATAAAGAGGAGAGCTGGAGATTTGCCTTTACCTGCTCAATATGTTTTGCGCCTGACGGAATCTATCAAGGGTTCTAATAGAAACATTACAGCGGACAATTGAATCTCCTCACTGGAGGTGACTGACGCCCTCCTCCAAAAGAAACTCACACTTGTAGGTACATTGAGGAGGAACAAACCGCAAATACCACAATCAATGCTTTTCGCTCCAGTAGTCTCTTCAACATTTCTGTGTCAGGACGACAAAACTTTGGTGTCATATACCCCAAAGAAAAATAAAAAAGTTTTACAGATATCGCCTATGCACTTCTCTGGAGAGATAAATGAAAAATCAGATAAGCCTTAAATTGTGGAGTTCTACAATCTAACTAAAGGATGAGTCGATGTATTAGATACGCTTTGCCACAGCAGGACCACAAAATGAAAATCGAGATGGACCATGCGGTACTTTTATGCTATTTTAGACATCGCTGCTATAAATAGTTTTATCATTTACAAAAGCAATAGCAAAATGGACAGCTTTTCAAATGACGCAAAAATATCATTTCTCAAGAATCTCGCGCTCTCTTTGACAAAACCTCTTATGGAAAAGAGGTTGAATAACACATATCTTCCCCCTGAGCTCCGTTCGTCTATTGGAAAACTTTTAGAAAAAGAACCAATCGAATTAGACAATCCTACCGAAGCACAGCCACTAAAGAAAGGAAGATGTGATTTTTGTGACAGATCAAAAGATAGGAAGGGGAATGCTTTTTGCAGTAAGTGTAATCGTTCTATATGTGGGGAGCATAAAGTTATTATATGCCCTGGCTGTAAAGAAACTGAGATGTGATAAATTGTGCCAAATATGTATTTTCTGGGCTGTATGTGATTGTTTCCAGGATAACATTATACATTTATTATTTGTTCCTATTACATTGTGTGTACAAAGACATTTATTATTGAGAACTTCATATTTCGAAACTGCTGACACTATAATTATTTTCTACAATTAGTAAGAGATGTTTCTCATTTAGAATTTCTAAAGCACTCAACTTTCTAGTTGATGTCTGAATCTATTGATTTTTACTGTGTTTTCAATAATTTTATAGAGAATATTTCTATTAAGGTATTTTTTTGTAATAAAGTTCCTATTTTTTCCAAAGTACTTTATATTCTTATTTATTGACTATAAAAATAAAAAACTTTTTGTTGTAACAAATAGTATATGTATTTAATTGATAATAAAACTTTTTCCCATTATTCATATTTTATTTTACCCCGAAAAATAGATATTTGGAGGGTGGAGCCTGATCCAACCCCACCTTACCGTTTATGTAAGGAAACTTCACCTTACCGTTAGAGGATTAAATACAGGGTTAAATACAGTAGACCGAGCGAGGTGGCGCAGTGGTTAGACACTGGACTCGCATTCGGGAGGACGACGGTTCAATCCCGCGTCCGGCCATCCTGATTTAGGTTTTCCGTGATTTCCCTAAATCACTCCAGGCAAATGCCGGGATGGTTCCCCTGACAGGGCACGGCCGACTTCCCTCCCCATCCTTCCCTAATCCGATGAGACCGATGACCACGCTGTCTGGTCTCCTTCCCCAAAACAACCAACCAAATACAGTAGTGAACCAGTGGTCAGTGGGCTGATTTTTACTATTACCCTTTGTCCCGGATGGCAGTTCTGATTCGAGAGCAGAGCGGGAAGGCTCCTATTTATCCCATCTGCCGCAGCGTAGCTTGTCTGAAGTTTTCCTCGTTAGTGTTGTTCTGCCTGCCGAGTGACTCGTAGCGCCTCCGCTCCGGCATACTGTCTGTATTGTGTTCGTCCGCTTGAGGCGTCGGCTGCTCCGCTATGGCTACCAGGGTTTCCACGTGTATCCCACGAAAAGGTACTGTGAGCTTTACTTTCGATAAAACAACGCAACACGTGCTGCCCGGGTCTCTAAATAAAATGTACAATTGGCTTGTTGATATAATTCATATGAAATCTGATGAGATCCACACCGCTTATTTTGACGCAGATGAGTAGGTGTTTTACGTGAAATTTAGGGATTCCCTCCACGTTGAAAGATTACTGTTGCGACATGGCTCTCAAGTCCCGTTCAAGCATTGCTGATGCTGAAATTGACTGTACCAGTGTTCGTGTGTTCAACTTCCCGACGGAGATAGATGAAAACTTTCTAAAACATATTGACTCCTTATGATGATGTGAAAAACGTCCGTCTTGAACGCTGGTCTACTCAAAACAGATTACAGTGTTATAGTGGAATCCGTTCCGTGGAGTTGCATATCAAACGCAGTACACCACATTTACTAGTATGTCGTTACCGAATTCGTGTCGTGTGTGTTGATCAAGAGGGAACCTGCTTCCTATGTAATGAAAGTGGACACGTTCGGCCTAATTGCCCGCGGAGGGTGTGTGTACGCACATCAAAAAACGTTTTGCACCTCCCCGGTTCCCAGAGCTCCTGAAGATAGACGTTGACTGTGGATATTTTATCACAGACGCAGTCCCTTTAACTGTTCAGAGATATCACTAAACCCGCCAAAAGATGTAAACAACCAAGCATGAGCAGCGCCTATCAGACGGTGGGGGTCCGACAGCTGATCAGTTCCAGTCATTCCGCCAGGAAAGAGGTACGCGGCTTGTGTTGCCCGTAGTTCAACCATGCCTAGACGCTCAACACCGCGGTTCGATCGCGTTCGCATTGTTACTTTGTGCCAGGAAGGGCTCTCAACGAGGGAAGTGTCCAGGCGTCTCGGAGTGATCCAAAGCGATGTTATTCGGACATGGAGGAGATACAGAGAGACAGGGACTGTCGATGACAAGCCTTGCTCAGGCCGCCCAAGGGCTACTACTGCAGTGGATGACCGCTACCTATGGATTACGGCTCGGAGGAACCCTAACAGCAACGCGACCATGTTGACAGCGCTTTTCGTGCAGCCACTCAAACTGTGCGCAATAGGCTGCATGATGCGCAACTTCACTCTCGACGTCCATGGCGAGGTCCATCTTTGCAACCACAACACCACGCAGTGCGGTACGGATGGGCCCAACAAGAAGCCGAATGGACCGCTCAGGATTGCCGTCACTTTCTCTTCACCGATGAGTGTCGCATATGCCCTCAACAAGACATTCGTCGGAGACGTGTTTGGAGGCAGCCCGGTCACGCTGAACGCCTTAGACATACTGTCCAGCGAGTGCAGCAAGGTTGACGTTCCCTGCTGTTTTGGGGTGGCAATATGTGGGGTCGACGTACGCCGCTGGTGGTCATGGAAGGTGCCGTAACGGCTGTACTATACGTAAATGCCATCCTCCTACTGATAGTGCAATCATATCGGCAGCATATTGGCGAGGCATTCGTCTTCATCGACGACAATTCGCGCCCCCATTGTGCACATCCTCTGAATGACTTCCTTCAGGATAACGAAATTGCGCGACTAGAGTGGCCAGCATGATCTCCAGACATGAACCCCATCGAACATGCCTTGGATAAATTGAAAATTGCTATTTATGGACGAAGTGACCCACCAACCACTCTGAGGGATCTACGCCGATTCGCCGTTGAGGACTGGGGAAATCTGGGTTAACAGTGCCTTGATGAACTTGTGTATAGTATGCCACGACGAATACGGGCTTGCATCAATGCAAGAGGACGTGCTGCTGGGTGTTAGAGGTACCAGTGTGTACAGAAATCTGGACAACCACCTCTGAACGTCTCGCTGTATGGTGGTATAACATGCAATGCGTGATTTTCATGAGCAGTAAAGAGGGTGGAAATGTTTATATCGATCTCTATTCCAGTTATCTGTACAGGTTCCGGAACTCTCAGAACCTAGGTGATGCAAAACTTTTTTTTGGTGGATGTTTTAAAGACGTCATTAGTGCAGCGTAACATATTAACGGTTGTTGATCTTGTTCCTTCCACTCCCGAAGTCGGACCTACTACTGTTTCGATTAGGTTGAACGGAAAGCCAATTCTGGTAATTGTGTTAACGAATTTCAGCCTTTACCTCCGCGAGAGGATCAGAACCCCGTTTCTCCCAGGATAGAACCTACAACAGTGACAAACAAGCGACTTCGCACTCGCGATAATGAAGTGATGATTTGGCTGTGCCTTCTCCTTTCTTCTGTTCCAACTTCCTCCGCGTCGATTTTGTCCACTGCTCCTCTCGATTATACGATACCTCCGGTCCGTGGTATGCTGAGTGTCTGTCTCCCTCCCCCCCCCCCCCCCCCCCCCTCCCATCGTCAGTGTTCTCTTACTCCTTCGTCTTCAGCCGCCTACTGCCGCCTACAGCAACTCCAGAGGAGAATAAAATTAGCGACAAAGTATCATCTGTTTCAGCAGTGTTTCAACGGACTGATTCCGCCTTAGTGACTCGATTTGCATTACGTTACCACTGTTCTGAGGCACAAAAGGCTGTGGCTATGACCCCTTCTACAACTCTATACGCAGAAGCCATCATTCCACGTAGCCGACAGGAACAGCATATACAACCTGACCGTACGGTGGCACGTAATAAATCTAAGGAAAAAGGTTGCGATGACGGGGGTCCTGGTCCCCCGATGTCTGATTCATCTGTGGATTTCACAATGGACCTTGACGGTGAGGGTTATCTAATTCTGCTCAGAACGTTCCGTACATTCCTGCATAGCTGTGGTCAATGACCCAAGCTTACGCGTTCCTTTCCTTAAATATTCATGGTTGTGGAATCAGAATTGCGATTGGCTTCGCTGCGTCAATTCATTTATGATTAATGTGCAGACATAGTATTCTTACAGGAGGTGTTTACCTGGTATTCTTATGATCTTTAATGTAGCACCCGAAAATTCTACGGGGACTGCCTTATTCTTTCGCGAAGGTGTTGCTGTTGCTAAGGCGGAAATGTTGGATTCCGGCAGGGGCACAGGTTGTCAACTTTTAAATCTTGCCTTGTTTCTTTTGTACGCCGCGTCTGACACTGGTCCCGCCTTTTTCTAAAAGGGAAAATGTTCATCTGTTGCTTGAGAATCCTCTGAGTATTCCGTTGGGTGGTGATTTTAACTATGTGTTGTGTCCTGAAGATCAATCTCCAAATTTTAATTACAATCGTGAATTACATTATTTGGTTCGTTTCTTACGCCTGAAAGACTTGGATATGTAAATACCCGATGTTAGCTGAATTTTCACACTTTACTGTGACCTCGTGGCAGATTGGATACGTTTCACTAGTCAAACTTCCTGCGGGATAGTATTCTTAATGCTGAAGTCATCCCAGCATCCTTTGGGCTTCATTGCGCTGTCACTACAACTCTCACAAGGGAAAGGCCTCAGACATGGCCAGCCGATTGGGCTCAGATTTGGCAGGTCGCTTGTGTACAACCTAAAACGAAGGAATCTAAGATATTTTGGGTTAACACCCCCGCGTTTTTGAGAAAATCACCCCAAAAATTATGACGAGCCATCGACTAAAAATTGACGGGATCGATAGATAATTGTAAATAGAGTATTTTTCATCATCAAGTATGGGGTCCGAAAACGCATACTTTTCCAGAAATCGAGGTAAGAAACTTTTACAACTGCAGCTTCTATAACCACATGGTAAACGCTCTTCGCCGACAGCACCAATAGCGCAACGGCCAAGGTAACGCCGGCACGGTAGCTCAGCGTGTTTGGTCAGAGGGCTGTATGCTCTCTGTAATAAAACAACTGAGTCAAGGAATCAACAATCAACTTGAACGGATGTCTAGTACGCACGCCCAGACGAAACGCAACGAACTATATCGAACAAAAAAAAAAAAAAAAAAAAAAAAAAAAGAAAGGTAACTGGCTGTGAATGTGACAACTCGGGTTCGAATCCCAAAGAAATGGAGCGGATGTTCTTTTTTTGTTTGTATTTTTCCATATCTCAGTTGAAAGGGATAGGAGGTTTAATAAGATAAGTAAATCAATAAGGAATGATAATAATAATATAGGCAGATAAATTTCTCAAACCTCTTGGGAAAGTAAACAACTGAAATGTTACTCCAGGTCACCTTACAATGGCTCTTCCTGTCACCGATACGTGTCCTCACTTTTCTTCGAACAACTTGTTATATAAACATTCGAAACAAATACATTCACGGCACCAAGAACATGTAATGAAAGAAGCTACACTGTTCCTTCCGAAGGGTCGGCGGAAAACAACTTCGTTTACATTTAGAAATGTCGTTTTCGGGAATTAGTTTTGATGCGTACCACGCATACGATATCATTGCCTGAAAAATCGCTGCTGAAAGTTGTTTATGAATTATGCTGTGAATAGTTATTGCATCCATGCGGCTGTGCAATTCCCGCTGGGTTTCCAGAAGCACACTGCACTTCTGAAGCCTGGAAATAAAGTTTTTAACCTGGCGACAGAAATAAACATCACCCGGCTGGCACACAGGTGTTCTGTTTGGTGGTATTACTTTTACTGTGCACGTCGGCTGACCCTTGCCATCTATAAACATTGTGTCATGTGTTGTAGTATTAATTTGTCCACTCCAGGAATCCAATATTAGACAAAACTTGTTATCAGAAACGTATAGTTTTAAAACATTCTTAAGACATGTTCTGTAAATCGCATTCGTCAGTTTCCCGGATTTGGAGCAGGTAATGTAATCATTTATCGAGTCGGTTAAACGATTGACCTCTTCTATAAGCCGAGGACCAAATGTGACATTCGTTTCTTGTAAACACAGGAAAACCTTAGGCAACACTTTTCTAGAGGCTGTGATGGCATACTGCGCCGTGTACGATTGTGCTAGTTTGTTTTTACTACCAACTGCAACAAGGGTTCGTTTTTCTCCCTTACGCTATAACGTGCGTCGAATGCTCACCCGATACTCGCATCCTGTTTGATCGGTGATGATCACGTAATCGCGATTAAAATCGGTTATAAGTGACGCAGTTTGCGTACTGAAAAGAGCCGCCACTTTCCACTTTCTGTATATCTTCTATATTTTGTACCTCCTTATGAGGGACGTATTTAGTGACGTGCCGTTGACGAATTTTATACTCCGGTTTGAAATTTCTTGCCCAAGATAATGATGCAGCATACGTAAAATCCTTGTTGGCCGTGTATTGAAGCGCTGCACCTGCAGCCCACTCCTGAAGTATTCTCGTTGTTACATTCTCGTTACGATAACGAGATTCGACTAATCGGTCGTATGTCCACTTATTTATCGCCTGGTTTTTGTCGTATCTTGTCCCTCCTTTAACGATACCACTTTCCCACAATTTCAAGTCCTTCTTCCTTTTCAAGGCTGTTGTTGCTCCATTCTTTTGCAGTGTTTGTAACTTCCAATTAGGATCATTCCTGGCTAGCGCTACCGCCTTTACTTTTACTTCAAGGAGTATATCGCCGTAGTTCAATCGTTTAGCAACCGGTTCATAATACTCATAGGGAACAGATGAGGCACTTATTCCCAGTGACGTGGAGATTTACAAAGTGTTAATACCATTTTACGATTCACTAATCGGGATATCTTCCACTGAATTACCTTCTGCTTCGTCTTCATTGTATAGTACTTCAGTATCAACAAAAGTCATTTCGTTCGTCAGCTCCAAAAATCGCTCGACAATAGCCGCTCCTATCAATCTAGAACGCCGAGAAACAGAACTGCCTGCTTCCGGTAGTGCATTGATAATGCATCTGTATTGTCACACTTTTACAAACCAAAACACAGCGTCGGTAACTTCCCGCTTTCCATCGTCTGTGAAGGCTCACGACTATATATTACAGAGCAAGTCGAAGGGCGTACATCGTTCATTATTCAGATTATGCACCTGAAACATATAACGCAACAAACAATAACTATTTACTACGGCATAAACAGACGAGCTTATTACTACAAACTACATACAGTACTCGTCATAAGTTACTTACGGAAGAACACTGTATTCATTCACAAAACGTATTTCATTCGGCGCATTAACGATGGAAAAATCACTACATGTATCCGCGAGGTTCGCGGAAGCCTAATGACGGAAATCAACTCTTTCCGATTGACTTCTATAAGGCTCGTGCTGGACACCTGCACTCTTCCAGGTTCACAACTATGATAAGACCAATACGCAACCAGGACAACATACCTCTCCCCGCGTGCATTCTCTCCCGTGCCTCGCTGTAAACAAGCGTCGCGCGATTGGCTATCTGTGACCCCTCGTGAGGAATTCGCAACACTCTTACTCGGAGTTGTTTTCATGTGACAAGGCTTAAAAGTTTAATACTTTACTAACTCACGGCGTTTGGGAAATTAGTTTGCCTACCTTTTAACTATCGTTCCTTATTGATTTACTTACCTTATTAACCCTCCTATGACAATCAATTGAGATATGGAAAAATACGAACGAAAAGAATAACATGCACCAGGTTTCTTCGAGATTCGAACCCGAATATTCCGATTCCCAGCCAGTTACGTTGGCCGTTGCGCTATCGACACTGCCGGCGAAAAGCGTTTACCATGTGGATATAGAAGGGGCAGTTGTAAAAGTTTCTTTCCTCGATTTCCAGAAAAGTTTGCGTTTGCGGGCCCCATACCTGATGATGAAAAATGCTCGACTTACAATTATCTATCGATCCCTCCAATTTTGAATCGATTGCTCGTCATAACCTTTAGGGGTCTTTTCTCAAAATTGTGGGGGTGTTGACCCAAAATATCTTATAGTCCTTCGTCTTAGGTTCTACACAAGCGACCTGCCAAATTTGAGCCGAATTGGTTGACCGTGTCCGAGGTCTTCCCCTTGTCAGTACTGGACGGCAACCAGCCAAATTGTTTCGCCCTCCATGGATGTTATACGTCGTGCACCTAGCTGACTCCTCTCTCGATGACGTGATGCGAGTCGTGTGGGAGCGTACTCTACGGTCCACTGGGAAGTACTCTTCCATCCTTGACTGGTGGACACAGTTGGCAAAACCGAGTCTCGGGCAAACTTTGATACTTTTCTGTGCTGCCAAAGCACGACACTATCGGAGAGCTTACGAGTATTACTATTCCATCCTGCGTGAACTGTATGATGCTGCGGATCACGCCCCTCTGCGAACTGCGAATGTTATGCGCGAAAAGGCAAGAGTGTTGACCTTGAAGAGCACACAAATGAAAGGTTTGAAAATGCGATCCAAACCACTTTCATTCGTGGTGGAAGAACCGACTTCATTGCATCATTTGCTTCGGCATCAGAGCCGTCGCCGACGCTCTTGTATTCATTCTCTCACGACCAATGAGGGACATATCTTAAAGGCGCACGCTGCTCTATTGCGTGTCTTACACTAATACTATGTAGACATCTACCACATCGATGAGTCCTGTGAAACCTTTTACGACTCACTAGTCAGCACTTTTGATACGACAGATACACTTCAAAATAATGAACGCTCTTAGTTGCCTTTCAACCTGAGGAAATTACAAACTTATTGTGGGATCGCCTTCTCAAAGTCCCCGGGTCTGGATGGACTTTCCAAAGAATTTTCGTGCGCTTTTGGCCGCTGTTGGGTGGAACCTTAACGTCACTTTTGAATGAAGTGTTACAGGATAGACTAGTACCGCCCTTGTTCAAAGTGGGAAAACTGCTTTAATCCCGAAATGCGCTGGAGCTGCTGCCAATTACTTTGTTAAACTTTGATTATAAGACTGTGGCGAGAGCATTTACTAGTAGGGCAGTGGCTCTGATGGAGACGATTGTTGCAAAACATCAAAGCTGCTGCGTACCAGGTCGTACGATTCTTAACCCCACAGTCGAGTGTCGTGACCCAATTTCGGTCGCTGGTGCAACGTCCGTCCCTTGTGCCCTTGCCTTTCTAGACTTTGATAAGGCATTTCATAGTGTTAATGACGACTTTCAGCTCGGATTCTGGAGGCAGTGGGCTTTACTGTTGACAGACGCGAGTTCTCTCAAGTCTATTTGTGGGTATTTCAACTTCAGTGGTTGTTAATGACTAACTGACGCCCCCGATAAATATTCTTCGGGGGGTACCGCAAGGAAGCCCGTTGCCAATGACTTGTTTGTGTTGTCTCCGGGGCCCTACTTCGGATGCCAGCATCCCAGCTGAAACATTGGGTGCTTTCCGGAGGGACTATAGCTGTTTGTGCATACACTGATGACTTGATGGTTCTATACCGCAATCCTTCGGAGATACCTCGATTGAGGGCTGAAATCTATGATTATTGTCGGAGTTCAGGTGCACTACTTAATGAAGGTAAATGCAGACCTCTTACAGTGCAAAATTTTGATGACACGGTTGTTTCCTGGGCTACTGCAGTGGATCGATATACGGCTCTCGGCAGCATCATTGATCGTTGTCCATTCAAGTCTGATGCGGAAAAAATTCAGGGAGCGATACTATAGAATGAAAGGCTTTCTCTTACTCTGCCCCAGAATGTCCGAATACTGGACGCATATGTGTTTATGCAAGACATATTACGTTGCCCTAGTTCATCAGCTTCCCTCGACGATGGCGAAGAAACTACAACAATTATCTGGTCGCTTCACATGGAGGTTACATATATTTCACTTACGGTCAAGAAGCCTCGTTCCTTAGGGGCGGGTGAGGGGGGGGGGGGGGGAGGGGGGTTGGCCTGGCTGATACACGAAGGTAAACGCGTGTGCTATATGTGCGACGAACTGTTTTGACGATGACTAAAGAAACTCACACACTCACGTCTCGTTTCTTTCTCTGTTTCCATCCTGCTGGTCTTGAACCCATATTGACGTTGGTCGCATACATTATTAGTTAAAACACATTCCTGACTTGTGTCTTGCGATGAGCTACTTAGGAGCTGACATTCCTAAAGACTCGTTGACAATCAGTCCCTTGCCCGAACCTCATCGAAAGAAACACGCCGCAACCAACAGTTTGGTTCAGTATCACTCTTCCGATTTTGCCGATGCTCGTAGTGTCCTCATGGTATAAGGTAGTTAATAACCTGATTTCAATGAACGAGCGACTTTTCCGCATTCGGCTTACCGACACAGATTTATCTAGTCGTTGTGAGACAACAGATACGCTTTACTTGTGGAGGTCATATGGAAAACGGGGACAATTGGCCTACGTTACTCAACCTTCTGGGACTGTATACACTACGCACATCATATTGCTCCCAGATTCTTCCTTCTTTCCACGGTCGCAAACCCATACCGTAACGTGGTTGCTGAGACACTTCGTTCATTATCTTGTAGGAGGCAAGGGGGAAGATCACATGGCCTTACGTAGTGTATGATCACGGCCTACTGGAGATGCTTGTGATTGCCTCGATATCGAGGCCTCTTCGCCCATACGTTGTTGTTTTTCGTCGGCAAGGTGTTGGTTAATTTCATTTTAGTGATAGTAGATGTATGTTCTCATCTGCTTTGCTTCGGCTTGTTCTCTCCCAGATTCCGTGTTCATTTTGTTTTGTTTTGTTTTGTCTCAGTATCGCTCCAGATCTATTGTAAAATGTGTGTAGATGTATATATACACATGAGCGTCTGTAATCCTTACAATCAAATTGGAATCTTTCGCTAGACGGAGGGGTTAGTATGCGATTTAGAAGTAATCTGATTTCATTGTCCTTTTGCGTTTAGGTTCTACATAAAAACTGAAAAAATAAGTACCGGTATAAAAGACACAGAAAGAAAAAATTAAAAATATAAAAACTGGATAAAAAATTAATAAAATTTAATAAAAGCAAATAAAAAATTGTTGATACTTATCATGAGTGCTTAGTAGAGGTTCGCCCGTATGTTCTCAGTTTTTTTCCTTTCTCTTTTAATTTTTATTCTGTTACCATGATTAATTTTTTGACCCAATTGCAGCTTATATTACACCATGATTTCAAATGGTTCAAATGGCTCTGAGCACTATGGGACTCAACTGCTGAGGTCATTAGTCCCCTAGAACTTAGAACTAGTTAAACCTAACTAACCTAAGGACATCACAAACATCCATGCCCGAGGCAGGATTCGAACCTGCGACCGTAGCAGTCTTGCGGTTCCAGACTGCAGCGCCTTTAACCGCACGGCCACTTCGGCCGGCACACCATGATTTAACTATGGCATACTGAAGTTTCGTGATAGTACCAAGTCACTCTAAAAAAAAAAAAAAGGTTAGCTTTTTTGATTAGTAAGCAAAACGTTCTCGGTCCCTGGTTCGAAACCCGCCATCGCTTTAGTTTTGAATAAAAATCTTCCACTTTGGCGGCCGAGGACTTCCGGTAAAAGAAGTCATCTTCATTCTGCCAATGGCCTTGTCAAAGAGGTTGGAGGAACGGACAGGAGTTCAGGGCACTCTCTTGCGCTTGGGGTGGGAAATTGCCCCTAAAGGCGGAATCAGCAAAGATCAACGGCAGGAGGATGCAGAAGGCAATGGAACCCGCTGCATTACAGACGCCACTAATGTAATGTGCATCCACAGGACACGTGGCCTGTAATTGAAAAAAATTTTATGATGATCTCTCCATTGGGAAAAGATTTCGGTACAGTCCCCCTTTCGAATTTCGGGTGGGGATTGCCAAGGCGGAGGCGACCATGAGTAAAAGATTGAAAAACTGACGAAAGTCGGTGCGTGGATTGTTGGAAGCCTGAACGTGGTAGGGAATCTAGAAAATCTGAAAAGGGAAATGTAAAGGCTCAATCTGGATATAGTAGGGGTCAGTGAAGAGAAATGGAAAGAAGATAAAAATTTGTGGTTATATGAGTACATGGTAATATCAACAGCAGCAGAGAATGTTATAACTGGAGTAGAATTCGTTATGAATAGGAAGGTACGATAGAAACAGTGTTACCGTGAACAGCTCTGTGGTAGGGTTGTTGTCATCAGAATCGGCAGTAAACCAACACTGACTACAATAGTTCACGTAGATATTCCGACGTCGCAAGCTGAAGATGATGAGACAGGCATGAGGATACTGAATAGTTAACGAGGATACTGAATATGATTTGTAAAGGGAAATGAAAATCTAATAGTTATGGGGGACTAGAATATGACTGTAAGGGTCATTTGACAATATGGACTTGGTGTTATGGATGAGAGGGGAAAGAGACAATGGACTTCTGCAATAAATAGCGAATACTCTGTTAAAAAATCACAAGAGGAGGAGATATACTTGGAAACGGCCGGGAGATACGGGAAGATTTCATTTAGATTACATCACGGTCAGGCAGAGATTCCGAAATCAGATACTGAATTGTAAGACGTATCCAGGATCAGATGCAGATCCAGATTACAATTTAATAGTGATGAACAGTAAGCCGATGTTTAAGAGACTAGTCAGGAAGAATTAACACTAACAGAAGTGGGATACGGTAGCACTAAGGAATGAAGAAGTACGCTTTAAATTCTCTAAGGCTATAGATACTTCGATAAGGAATAGCCCAGTGGGCAGGTCAGTTGTCGAGGAATGGACATCTCTAAAAAGGGCAAACACAGAAGTTGGAAAGAAAAAGATAGGCTCAAAGAAGGTAGTTGCGAAGAAACCACGGGTAACAGATGAAATATTTCATTTGATCGATGAAAGGAGGAAGTACAAAAATGTTACGAGGGACTCATGAATACAGAAATACAAGTCGCTGAGGAATGGAATAAATAGGAAGTGCAGAAAGCTAAGGCAAAATAGTTGCATGAAAAATGTGAAGAATTCGAAAAAGAGATGTTTGTCGGAAGGACTGACTCAGCACATAGAAAAATCAAAACAACCTTCGGTCATATTAAAAGTATTGGTGGTAACATTAAAAGTACAATGGGAATTCCACTGTTGACGCACAGGACAGAGCGGATAGGTGGAAAGAGTACATTCAAAGCCTCTATGAGGGAAAGACGTTTCTGGCAACAAAACGACTATTCACGTAGTGTGCGCAATGGATGAGTCTGGTGATAACACCATAAGACTTTCCGGAAAATATCATCCACACATTTCCGAAGATTGCACAGTCAGCTTAACAGCTCATGCTTCGAAGTTGACGACGAGAATAATATACAGAGGAATGGAAAAGAAAATTGAGGATGCGTTAGATGACGATCAGTTTGGCCTTAGGAAACGTAAAAGCACCATAGAGGCAATTCTTATGTTGCGGTTGATAATGGAAGCAAAACTGAAGGGAAATCAAGACGCTTTCATTGTATTTGTCGACGTGGAAAAAGCGTTCGACAATGTCAAATGATGCAAGATGTTAGAAAATCTGAGAAAAATAGAGGTAAGCTACTGGGAGACGGGTTATATGCAACATATACAAGAGCCAAGAGGGTATAACAAGAGTGGGAGATCAACAACGAAGTGCTCAGATTAAAAATGATGTAAGAAATGGATGTAGTAATTAAAATGCAAGGATATCAATGATAAGATTCCCTGATGACATTGATAAACTCAGTGAAAGTGAGGAAGAATTACAATACCTAATGAAAGGAATGAGCAGTATACTGAGTGCAGGATATGGATTGCGATTAAACCTAAGAAAGACGAAAGTAACGAGAAGTAGCAGGAAAGAACATTAGGATTGATGGTCACGAAGTAGATGAAGTTAATGAATTGTACTAGCTAGGAAGCAAAGTAACTAATAACGGACAAAGCAAGGAGGACATCAAAAGCAAACTAGCTCAGGCAAAAAGGGCATTCCTTGTCATGAGAAATAGGTTAGTATCAATCACAGGCCTTAATTTGAGGAAGAAATTTCTGGGAATGTACGTTCGGAGCCCAGCATTGTACTGAGAATGTACGTTCGGAGCCCAGCATTGTACTGAGAATGTATGTTCGGAGCCCAGCATTGTATGGTAGTGAAACGTGGATTATGGGAAAACCAGAAAAAAAGAGCATGGAAGCATTTGAGACGAGGCGCTACAAAATAATGTTGGAAATTAGGTGGCCTGATAAAGTTATGAATGAGGAGGTTTTTTAGAGAATCGGCGCGGAAAATAATATATGGAAAACTATGACAAGACGATGGGATGGTTGGACATCTATTAAGATATCGTGGTATACTAGAGGGAGCTGTATAGTTCAAAAACTGTAGAGGAAGACATAGACTGGAATACTTCCAGCAAATAATTGAGAACGTCGCTTGAAAGTGTTAATCTGAGATGACGTTGTTGGCACAGGAGAGGAATTCGTCACAGGTCGCTTCAGGAGAGACAGAAGACCGGTGACTAAAAAATAAGGAAAAAAAAAGAAAAAAAAAAAAACGTGACCAGAGTCTCTCTGACTTCCATTTTTTTGATAGTGTCCGTATTAGCACTGCTACAAATTTCAAAACATGTCAACAGTGTTAACTGTACTGGGTGGGCAGCCATCTGATTTTAGACTGATGTTGAAGTGGTTACGTGTATCAGCAGTTACACAGCACCGGAAGTGGAAAACTGTGCTGAGAAGTAATGAAGCAATTAGATAAATACACGTGAATTTTTGAGAGTGGTGCTGAACTGTGTTAATGAACGGAAGTTTTGTATCTGGAATTGTATCTCGGAATAATGATTTCACTGTGTCGACTTTGTCAATCACGAACAAGTGCCCGCAAACGTACAAGGCACATGGTACTGTGTTTTATTATGCGGCGTATGAACAGTTTACCGAAAGCGTGTTCTCATTTACTGTTAATTATGGGCAGCTTTGAGCAGCGAGTAAAGATGGGCACAGTGTCTATAGTGGCGCGTCCAAAAGATCTCTATCCGTATTAATACAGGGTGTGTCTTGTAAAGAAGTACATTTTCAGTTGGTCACAGTATGCCATTCAGTTCAGTACTGAGCATTGGCCGTTGCAGGTGAGTTTTGATGTTGTGGAGTTCTATCGTGTGCAGGTCGCGATTGTCCAGCGCGCAATGCGTTATGGAAGAGACCGTCCCTTCCGTGTTGCACAAGGACAGTATTCAAGTGGAAAAACATGGCATGAGACGAGTTTCTATACGCAATGTGGGACCTGAAATGATAGTTCGAATTCCGGTAAACATCCGACGACTTCGTGCAGCTCTGCGGCGAAGCCCTAAACTGCATGTTTCACCATTGCAGAACACTACAGATCCCTCTCTCATCTTTGAAGAATACTGTGAAGCTCAATATCTTCATAAGCTGCATGGGGCTCATCTGTTACGGCCAGGAGGTGAAAAGAGTAGGCGAACATATCCACAACATTAATTGACGTAATGGACTACAATCAAGAATTTCTGACAAATATTGTGACCTGTTTCGCGGGGCGGTACCCCACAGATCGTAGCTACTGCAAAATGTCATGATTAATGCCTTGAGTTATTGATAAAATTTTTATTTAAACAACCAGTTTGGGTGGCCTGACTATCATTAGATTCCTGAATATGAAGAAGCATTTCAATAGTAGCGTGTGACAAATCTGTACGGATGTAAATGTCAACGACGGCACATAGTCACTTAAAACCATTTACAGCATCATATTAGGCGAATATAAACTCACTGAAGTCAGATAATAAAACAATAACTTTGTCACTGACGTAGGCACTGATGTAACCAGTTATGAACAAATCATATTGCAAAATCATGAATGCATCACATTTATACAGAGTTACCTGTTGCCAAAATCGTAATACAAGATGGTCCATTGATCGAGACCGGGCCAAATATCTCACGAAATAAGCGTCAAACGAAAAAACTACAAAGAACGAAACTTGTCCAGCTTGAAGGCGGAAATCAGATGGCGCTATGTTTGGCCCGCTGGATGGCGCTGCCGTAGGACAAACGGATATCAACTGCATTTTTTAAAAATAGGAACCCCCATTTTTATTACATATTCGTGTAGTACGTAAAGAAATATGAATGTTTTAGTTGGACCACGTTTTTCGCTTTGTGATAGATGGCGCTGTAATAGTCACAAACAAATGGCTCACAATTTTAGACGAACAGTTGGTAACGGGTAGGTTATTTAAGGAAGAACTCCAGGGACGTCAGATCCGGTGAACGTGCGGGCTATGGTATGGTGCTTCGACGATCAATCCACCTGTCATGAAATATGCTATTCAATACCGCTTCAACCGCACGCGAGCTATGTGCCGGACATTCAGCATGTTGGGAGAACATCGCCATTCTGTCATGGAGTGAAACTTCTTGTAGTAACATCGGTAGAACATTACGTAGGAAATCAGCATACAGTGCACCATTTAGATTGCCATCGATAAAATGGCGGCCAATCTTCGTTCCTCCCATAATGCTGCACCATACATTAACCCGCAGAGGTCGCTGAAGTTCCACTTGTCGCAGCCATCGTGGATTTTCCGCTGCCCAGTAGTGCATATTATGCCGGTTTACGGTACTGCTGTTGGTGAATGACGCTTCGTCGCTAAATAGAACGCGTGCAAAAAATGTGTCGTCGTCCCGTAATTTCTCTTATGCCTATTGGCAGAACTGTACACGACGTTGAAAGTCGTCGCCAAGCAATTCCTGGTGCATAGAAATATGGTACGGGTGCAATCGATGTTGACGTAGATTTCTCAACGCCGACGTTTCTGAGATTCCCGATTCTCGCGCAGTTTGTCTGCTACTGATGTACGGATTAGCCGCGGCAGCAGCTAAAACACCTACTTGGGCATCATCATCTGCTGCAGGTCGTGGTTGACGTTTTACATGTTGCTGATGACTTCCTGTTTCCTTAAATAACGTAACTATTTGGCGAACGGTCCGGACACTTGGATGATGTCCAGGATACCGAGCAGCATACATAGCACACGCCCGTTGGGCATTTTGATGACAATAGCCATACATCCAGACGATATCGACCTTTTCCGCAATTGGTAAACGGTCCATTTTAAGACGGGTAATGTATCACGAAGCAAATGCCATCCGCACTGGCGGAATGTTACGTGATACCACGTACTTATACGTTTGTGACTATTACAGCGCCATCTATCACAAAGCGAAAAAAGTGGTCCAACTGAAATATTCATATTTCTTTACGTACTACACAAATATTTAATAAAAGTGGGGGTTCCTATTATAAAAAAAACGCAGTTGATATCCGTTTGACCTATGTCAGCACCATCTAGTGGGCCAACCATAGCGCCATCTGGTTTCCCCCTTCAAGCTAGAAAAGTTTCGTTCTTTGTAGTTTTTTCGTTTGATGCTTATTTCGTGATATATTTGGCTCGCTCACTATCAGTGGACCACCCTGTATAAATTATATAGTCCTTGTACACTGTCCTGTCATATTATCGTGACCACTTGCCAGAAACCTGAATAACAATCTTTTGAAGCGTGCGCTGTTACGATACTTCGAGGAAGAGAGTTAATGAGATTCTGGAAGGTTCCGGAAGAGTTGGTCGAGCCACGACTCTAGTACAGTGGGCAACTGCGCTAGGTTTCTCGGATGAGGATACATGGTGCAAACAGCCCGATCGAGGTGGTCACACAGATTCCCGATTGGGTTTAAATCCGGGGACTCTGGTGGCCTTGTGCTCTTCGAAGCACGCACCTACATTGCCACCTGGGTGAAAGTTACATTGTCCTGTTGGTAGATGCCACCGTGCCGAGAAAAAACAAACTGCATGTAGGGGATGACATGACCAACAAGGATAGATGCATACTTGTGTTGATCCATTGTGTCTTCAAGTACGACGAATTCAGCCAGGGAATGCCACGAAAACATTCCGCAGACCATAACACTCCCTCCTCCGGCGTGGATCGCTCCGACGATTGTTGCAGGATATTTGCCTCCAGACGTTTCACGCCTTACACGGCAACGGCCACCTGCAGCATAAAATCTAAAAAAGCCACTAGTCAGTCAGTAGACGTCCAGTTGCGGTATTGGCATACAAATTTGAGCTTTTGTCGCCGACGAACAGCAGTCAGCATACTGCGGGTGCCAATACACACACGGAAATATTCGCTGAAAAGTTGTCGAGGAGACGCTGTTGGAAGACCCTTGGTTATATGGGACGTCAATTGCTCATTTGTCTGCCTCGTGATGACTGGGTGTTGTGTGATGTCCTTAGGTTAGTTAGGTTCAAGTAGTTCTAAGTTCTAGGGGACTGACGACCATAGATGTTAAGTCCCATAGTGCTCAGAGCCATTTGAACCATTTCAATCGCTCAATCGTTGCAAGTCTATTCGCCGGTGCACATCTTGGCAGCGATTGTTCACTCGTGTCATCTAAGGCCCTTGGTGTACCACAGTTGCCCTGGCTCCAGTTTTGGATAGCGCAATTTTGCCACGCACAGTACATCTATACGTTAACCTCTGCGGAACGCGAACCGTTGACAGACGTAGCCGTTTCGCAGATGCTTCTGCCCTTGGCACGAAGGCCAGCGACCATGCCCCTTTGGACATCAGATAAATCGATCCTTTCCCTCGTTTAGAAAACGACTGCATTGCTTCCTCGCCCCGCAGACGCGCTTTCTATACCCTCCACTGCTATTGCTGCACCTACGGTCTGCGACTGATTATTGGGCAATGACGTCGAATATAGGAAGTGGTCACACAAATGTGATTCGACCATATATAAACTGTGCCAGCCAATGCAGTCTTTCGCGCTACATCAGCAATCATCGTTAACGCTGTGAACGGATGCATATCACATAGAACCGACTGCACAGTTTACCACTGTTTAGTGGCAAATCAATAGATAGTCAAAGAAGTATTCATACATCGATAATGACTAGTATTTTGTGATTATACAAGCCGTGAGTCGTATGCTACGGTAAGTCAATGTGATAGTCATAACAGATAGTCTGTTTGATGCATAGAGAAGCCACTTATCCGTTTAGAAACATAGTTGCGACGACAGAAATAAATGCATAAAAGTAACGACTTACATACGCACGTAGACGCTAGTGTGAAACAAGCTACAACCGCATACCACAAGTGCACTGCTGCTGTCGCACAGTAACTTTAAAGGAATGAGCGGTATAGGTGAATAAAATGCATGCCTAACCGACATATCTGAGTATAATATATAGGGTGAGTCTCCAAGAATAACTCCGAAAGTATGATACGAACTAAAATGTCGGTGGGATAAAAGTTGCGTGGGACAACGGAAGACCTAATATGACGTTTGTTTTTTGTTGCTAGGTGCGGTCGCTTCAGTAATATGAAGGTCAACTTTGTTTTTTTTTTTTTTTTTTTTTTTTTTTTTTTTAAATGGGAAGCTATAGCTTGGTACTTATTTCCTGGTAGCGGCTATCGAGACGAATCCAATGATGTGAAACAGTAAGGTCTTTGAAGGTCAACGAAAGTCACAAAGGTGGTATGAACGTCCATTTACAGAAGGTGTTCGAAGTGATGACCATTGGTATCAATGCAATGTTGCAATCTTCTTATCATGGATTGAGTGATATTCCTTATCACTGCGGCACTTATCGAAGCACATGCTCTGACAATTCTCTCACATATCTTCAGGCGTCGTTGGAACGTCTTTAGAAACAATGTCTTTTACGAATCCCCACAAGAAGAAATCCAGAGGTGTCAAGTCTGGCGTACGAGCCGACCACGACGCATCTCCTCCGCGTCCAATCCAACGATTTGGGAATTGTCTCTGCATCTCATTTCGAGCCATCAGCGAGAAATGTGCCGGACACCCGTCGTGTTGATACCATATTCTGTTCCTTGTTCCTGAAGGTGTTTCTTCCAATAACACACCTAATGTTTCTTGCAGGAATTTGGTGTGCTTCCTACCATTAAGATTTCCTTCGATGAAGTAGGGGCCAATAACTCTGTCCTCCAGAATCCCACATCATAAATTCACCGACCACGGTTTTTGGTGTGCAACTTGCCGCATCCAAAATGGATTTTCAGTTGCCTAACAATGCATATTAAGGAAATTAACATTTCTATGGTTCGTGAATGTAACCTCATCGGTAAATAAAATCAAATTAATAAATGTGTCATCCCTCTGAATCTAAAGTGGAGCCCATCGGCAGAATTCAAAGCGACGCATACAATCCGTACCAGTTAATTCTTGGTGGAGACTGAAATGGTAAGAGTGATATTTATGGCTTTGCAGAATACGAACAACACTTCTCTGACTCATGCCAGATTCCCTTGCAATTGGACGCGAACTAACAAGGATCTCTAGCCACAGTGGCAATAGTAGCGATTTCCGTTTCCTCGTTAGTAACTTTCCTTTGCCGGATATGTATCCGTTGCGTTAAAGATCCAGTTGTTCTCAGTTTATTACACACACATGTAAATGTACGACGTGTAGGATGAGTATGTGAGAATATCTTTCAGTGTATAAATCTCTAGACTTCACTGAATTTCGTTGACATTCTCCGTAAATGAGAAGCTTATCGACTTGTTTTTCGAAGGAATACATCATTCAGACTCGCTTGATTTGATGGTACTAGTCTTACCGTTCCTATTAGTGATGTATTACGAAACCGTCGAAAGGTGTTTACATGTCAATGGCACGTTAGATGGAATTCGGCGAATATTTACTATTTGCACGATATACGAGAGAGAATTGTCAGATCATGTGTTTCGGTAAGTGCTACGGTGATAAGGAATACCACCCAATCTGTGATAAGAAGATTGCAGCACTGCATTGATACCAAAGGTCATCACTTCGAATACCTTCCGTAAATGGACATTCATGCCACCTTTTTGACTTTCGTTGACCTTCAGAGACCTTACATTACACATCCTTGGATTCGTCTCGATAGCCGCTAACGCGTCCCCATCTACCAACAAAAAACAAACGTCACATTATGGCTCCCGTTGTCCCATGCAACATTTTTCCGACAAACTTTTCAACTACTATCATACTTTCGGAGTTATTCTAGGTGGTAGTAGTTAATGACATTTCACACAACGAACTGAAGTGACACTCAGGTCTAATGTATGACCAATTAAAATTTTTACAGAGTAATAGAGACGTTTACTCAATGTAAGCAATTTTCTATGAACAGTATAGCTAATGTAAGTTTACTAAACGTTCTACACCACAACTTACGTAATTTGAATACTTATGTAGACAGGCCTTGACATTAGAATGAAGCATTTCAACAGCACGTCAGATATAATGAGTATCTAAATGTAGTCATATTCAACATGTATACAGTGAAGTAACATGGCGACACATATACTGCAGCTATTTTTACAGACGTTTGAAAGTGAATAAAAACAATACTGCAGCGACTTTACAGACGTTTTAAAATAAATAAAAAGAAAGACATACTACGCAAATAGCTACAGAGCTGTTATTCAGCGATCTGCTTTAAGCGCGAAAAGCGAGAAATATATCTTTGAGTCCCAGTCCAGCATAAATTTTCAATGTAGTCGTTCCCTTATACAGCTGATAGTTGTTCATATTCACGACTGCGAAAACATTTCAAAACGGCTGTAGTCGTCGCAGTGCCTGGTCCTTCGGACATCCGTAAGCACTGCAGGTCGTATGGTATACAGGTATGAAATCCTACCTACTACAAAAATTTTTGCCACAGCTTTATTAAAATTACATTTGTGTATTTGCAATTGAAAATAACATGAATACACAAGCGACCTCTAGCGGCACTAAATGTCAACATGTTCTCCAGTAACTATCTCCGCTTCTCAGTTCAGCAACGATCCCGTACAGGGATGTCCCCTGTGATATGTAACAGGAGACGGCTGCCCTTGGGGAAGCGTATTATAAATACTGGTTTTAACTTTCACATGCCAAAGCATCTTACGTCAACTATCCGACTACGTAAGATATGGAGTACATTTATACTAGTTCTAGTCGGGCACTTGTATTAATCTTCACAGATGTATGTGTAATAATAATTCATTCTTTGTATTGTGTTTATGACAGTGTACGATATTTTCTGTAGCATAATATGCTTTACACCTTATGTACACTACTCCTTTTTAAACCAAATACATATCAACACTGTACCGTTGCATAAGCGAACTTCTGCAGCAACTACGAAATGACAAGAAAGAAACATCGTAAAGGTCACCAGTATTGTATGTTTCAACAGAGAACTATTGTGTATCGAACTATATAAAAAGTTCAAATAGTGTTTTAAAGCCGGCCGGTGTGGCCGTGCGGTTCTAGGCGCTTCAGTCTGGAACCGCGCGACCGCCACGGTCGCAGGTTCGAATCCTGCCTCGGGCATGGATGTGTGTGATGTCCTTAGGTTAGTTAGATTTAAGTAGTTCTAAGTTCTAGGGGACTGATGACCTCAGATGTTGAGTCCCATAGTGCTCAGAGCCATTTGATTTTGTGTTTAAAAACTATACGTGGTAAGAACTGTCAACTTCTATGAATCGTAAACTTGTACGATTAATAATTAATATTTTTGGAGGCTGAAGACCCCGACCCGGTTTTCTTTGCTTTTCTTAGGTTTTCCGTGGAATGTACCTGAATACGGGGGACGAAATAATACATTTTATCCCAGGTACAACTAAAACCCAACCTCATAACAACAGAGAAATGGCAGCTATTAGGCTGATGTATCTAGTGTCAAAATAAAGTGTAGACAGTCAATCGGTATAGTGTGAAGTGTTACAAAATCAGTGGGTATATCTTGTTATCCGATGTCGTTGAACAGTATAATGTAAGACAAGAACGTATTAACTTTACTGCAGGCTAACCCCTAATGTATGTACAGAATATCATGAAAACGAATGTGAACCAAAAACAGCACACATCTAGAAAAACAAAGACAGCATCACAACTGCTAATTAAAATATAAGTCTCAAAGTAATATCATGATCGTATGAAAATGGAATTAATAAAAATGCCACAAAATACAGTGAAACGGAAATGAAACTAAAATAGCAACAAACTTGTTTACTCAGTAAATAAAGTTGCTACCATTAGGGGCTGTAAAACGTATCATTTTATTACGAGTCTTTTTTCTTTCGCTGTTTTCATATCATGGACTGGTTGGTGGTGGTTGGTGTGGTCTTCAGTCCTGAGACTGGTTTGATGCAGATCTCCATGCTACTCTATCCTGTGCAAGCTTTTTCATCTCCCAGTACCTACTGCAACCTACATCCTTCTGAATCTGCTTAGTGTATTCATCTCTTGGTCTCCCTCTACGATTTTTACCCTCCACGCTGCCCTCCAATACTAAATTGGTGATCCCTTGATGCCTCAGAACATGTCCTACCAACCGATCCCTTCTTCTGGTCAAGTTGTGCCACAAACTTCTCTTCTCCCCAATCCTATTCAATACTTCCTCATTAGTTATGTGATCTACCCATCTAATCTTGAGCATTCTTCTGTAGCACCACATTTCGAAAGCTTCTATTCTCTTCTTGTCCAAACTATTTATCGTCCATGTTTCACTTCCATACATGGCTACACTCCATACAAATACTTTCAGAAATGACTTCCTGACACTTAAATCTATACTCGATGTTAACAAATTTCTCTTCTTCAGAAACGCTTTCCTTGCCATTGCCAGTCTACATGGACTATCGACCAGATTAGATTCCAGAGACGCTTGCGCACATAGTTCGAGCACCGTGGTGCCCATTTTCGTTCTATTTGCTGGCTTAAAATATTATGAAACACAGAAAGCTCACATTATGAAATCCAGCTCTGCTGTAGCCCACTTTTGCGATAGAGCTTGCATAGGTTTCGCTAAGTTTTACCGCTTATAGAGTTAATTAATGAGTATAAGTATTGAGAATTATATAATGATAAATGTTCAACCACTCACTGTGGGGACAGTTATGTGGAGTGCATTGTAAGATAATGTCTGTGTGAAATCAATAAAATACTTCCATAGTGTGAGCTTATTTATACCTGTAAATTATTTACCGATTCTTATCACTGAAGTACTTCAGAAATACTACTGGTAAATCAACCGTGATTAATTCAAAGTATACACTATACGATCAAAAGTATCCGGTCACCCCCCAAAACATATTTTTCATATTAGGTGCGTTGTGCTGCCACCTACTGCCAGGTACTCCATATCACCGACCTCAGTAGTCATTGGACATGGTGGTAGGGCGGAACGGGGCGCTCCGCGGAACTCACGGACTTCGAACGTGGTCAGGTGATTGGCTTTCACTTGTGTCATACGTCTGTACGCCAGATTTCCACACTCCTAAACACCCCCAGGTCCACTGTTTCCGATGTGATAGTGAAGAGGAAACGTGAAGGGACGCGTACAGCACAAAAGCGTACAGCCAACCACGTCTGTTGACAGACAGAGACCGCTGACAGTTGAAGAGGGTCGTAATGTGTAATAGGCAGACATCTGCCATGGCCATCACACAGGAATTCCAAACTCCATCAGGATCCACCGCAAGTACTATGACTGTTAGGTGGGAGGTGAGAAAACTTTGATTTCATGGTCGGGCGGCTGCTCATAAGCCACACATCACGCCGGTAAATGCCAAACGACGACTCGCTTGGTGTAAGGAGCGTAAACGTTAGACGTTGTGTGGGATGACGAGTCACGGTACACAATGTGGCGATCCGATGGCAGGGTGTGGGTGTGGTGCATTCCCGGTGAACGTTATCTGCCAGCGTGTGTAGTGCCACAGTAAAATTCGGAGCCGATGGTGTTATGGTATGGTCGTGTTTTTCATGGTGAGGGATTGCACCCCTTGTTGTTTTTCGTGGCACTATCACAGCACAGGCCTACAATGATGTTTTGGAGACGGCGATTTCATCTCTCAACACGATCGAGCACCTGTTAATAATGCACGGACTGTAGCGGAGTGGTTACACGACAGTAACATCCCTGTAATGTACTGGCTTGCACAGAGAACTGACCTGAATCCTATAGAACACCTTTGGGATGTTTTGGAACGCCGACTTCGTGCCAGGCCTCACCGACCGACATCGGCACCTCTCCTCTGTGCAGCACTCCGTGATGAATGGGCTGCCATTCCCCAAGAAACCTTCCAGCACCTGATTGAACATATGCCTGCGGGAGTGGAAGCTGTCATCAAGGCTTAGGGTGAGCCAACACTACGTTGAATTCCAGCATTTCCGATGGAGGGTGCCACGAACTAGTAAGTCATTTACAGTCAGGTGTCCGGATACTTTTGATCAGATACTGTAGGTGTAAGTTCTGTGATCTTGTATGGCAGGCGGCAGGCTAGAATTTCAAAGGCAGTTTTCAGACTAGTTTTTACTTTGCAATTGATGAACCTGTGGAACATGCCAAATCTCAACGTTCACATTAAAGCCGGCAATAATTAGAAAGCTTATCCAGTACCCGTTGCCACCAGATGAGACGGGAGTAATTGTCGCACTGAATACTCGGAGCCGGAAATAAAACTCAGTTATTGCTACTCTGCAAGTAGTCTTCCTTTTATAATAGTGCCTGGCGAGCGTTATTATAATATTCTGTGTTTTCCCACTGGTGAAGTGTAAGTACTTAGGTAGTGGGAGAGTTTTTATTGTATGTACATGCATAATGATATACTTTTATGCAAATATTGTTTTAAAGTGGTCGGAGCCAGAGTAAGGCCTTGCTCACGGGTGTGGTAAGGATCTGTAATTATTTCAGTCAATAGGAGCGCTGTATTCTATTAACCAAGAGAAAAGCTAGATAGTTTAGGTTTCAGTTGTCTCCAAACTTACGTACATGAGCCATTGGGCACGCATCACGTTTCATCCATTTTTGTTACTTGAACACGGTCTTTTCTAGTAAGGTTAATTCCTACGGGGGTTCCTGCTGTTTCGCCATATCAACCATGGACTGCTGATGAATGGTCTCACGTTGTGTTCAGCTATGAATAACAGTTCCGCACTACCTCAGCTGACCATTTTCGTGAGTAGGTCTGTGACCTTGGGTGAGATCCCAGTCTCCCAGTGTTCTGGGAGAGGCACAGACGTGTTACTTCTGATATCGTGGTGTGGGTAGGTATCGGATATGACTTCAGATCACGCCTGGTAATGATCCAGAGAACCCAGAAGGCACGGACATCCTGCGTCTTCATGTGTTAACTCTCATCCGACAACATTGTGGGCCCACTTTTGAATTGGACTATGCTCATTCACACCTGACATATGTCTCTATGAACTATCTGCCTGATGTTGAGTTACTCTACATCTACATCTACATTTATACTCCGCAAGCCACCCAAAGGTGTGTGGCGGAGGGCATTTTACGTGCCACTGTCATTACCTCCCTTTCCTGTTCCAGTCGCGTATGGTTCGCGGGAAGAACGACTGTCTGAAAGCCTCCGTGCGCGCTCTAATCTCTCTAATTTTACATTCGTGGTCTCCTCGGGAGGTACAAGTAGGGGGAAGCAATATATTCCATACCTCATCCAGAAACGCACCCACTCGAAACCTGGCGAGCAATCTACACCGCGATGCAGAGCGCCTCTCTTGCAGAGTCTGCCACTTGAGTTTATTAAACATCTCCGTAACGTTATCACGCTTACCAAATAACCCTGTGACGAAACGCGCCGCTCTTCTTTGGATCTTCTCTATCTCTTCCGTCAAACCGATCTGGTACGGATCCCACACTGATAAGCAATACTCAAGTATAGGTCGAACGAGAGTTTTGTAAGCCACCTCCTTTGTTGATGGACTACATTTTCTAAGGACTCTCCCAATGAATCTCAACCTGGTACCCGCCTTACCAACAATTAATTTTATATGATCATTCCACTTCAAATCGTTCCGCACGCATACTCCCAGATATTTTACAGAAGTAACTGCTACCAGTGTTTGTTCCGCTATCATATAATCATACAATAAAGGATCCTTCTTTCTATGTATTCGCAATACATTACATTTGTCTATGTTAAGGGACAGTTGCCACTCCCTGCACCAAGTGCCTATCCGCTGCAGATCTTCCTGCATTTCGCTACAATTTTCTAATGCTGCAACTTCTCTGTATACTACAGCATCATCCGTGAAAAGCCGCATGGAACTTCCGACACTATCTAATAGGTGGCGAACAAGATTCTCATATCTGTTCCCGAGATTAGATCTGTGAGGCCAGCTCAGTCACTTACGTTCCAGTGCGAGTATCCAGGATATTATGGATCGATTACAACAGTACTTCTTGCTTCAGGAGAATGTACAACACCTTTATGACCCCGTTCTCAATCGATTCATTGCATGCATCCTGGCCACAGTGGGTGCAAGTCTTTGTCAATCTGACTCGATTTTGTAATCACTGAACTAACATCACATACCCGCTGATGCGACGAAGTTTCATTTCGCTTTCTGCTCCTATTTTGGGAGCTTTACTTTTTTGTCGATTACTTATCTATTCATTCTTATTCGAAAAAAAATTCTTATACTATACTGTTTTAATCTGTAAATGGCTCATTATAAACAGCAACACTGTATCTGAACAATCGACAGGCTGTGTGTTTGAGCAGGGCAAAACGATAGTATCTTATCATTTTTGCAGTGTGAATGTAATGTTCAGACATTAAGAAGAAGAGTCAAATTATTGCAACAGATGCATTCGTAACATGTAAAGGAAGTCAGGAAGATGAAAATTTAATGTACCGTCGACAGCATGGTCATTATAAACGGAGCACAGTGTCGGATTACGGAAAGATGGGGAATAAAATCAGCATTGCTGTTATCAAAGCAGCCATCCTTGAAGTTACTTAGACTGGTTTAGGGATTTCACGGATAACACAAATTTGGAAAGCCGTACAGGGGTCTGAACTGTCGTCCACCTGAATGCGAGTCAAATGTCATAACCACTGCACCATATTGGTTGGTAGACATTTGTATCATCACTACGCAGTAATAAACCTCCCATGGAAACCATTAACGCTGCACTGTGTTAAATGTTTCCGAAGAGAAATATCTGTTTCTTTTTTTCCGAAAATGCTTTCAAGTTTTTTACTCTTCTCAGCGGAACCAGGAAAAGATGAATGACTGTTGGGCTAGTGTTTGTCCACCACAAGCATTCAGGTAAACTACACACTGTCATCTAGCAACCACCACACTTAAAAATTCGTAACTATGACCGGCCGCTGTGGCCGAGCGGTTCTAGGCGCTTCAGTCCGGGACCGCGCTGCTGCTACGGTCGCAGATTCGAACCCTGTCTCGGGCATGGATGTGTGTGATGTCCTTAGGTTAGTTAGGTTTAAGTAGTTCTAAGTCTAAAGGACTGATGACCTCAGATGTTAAGTCCCACAGTGCTTAGAGACATTTGACTTTTGATAACTGTGTCTTTCTGCAAACTCATCTCATTTTAGACCACCATCCTCTACCTACGTTGAGTACTTTGACTTAAGTTTTTATTTACTTCATAATAATATTTGTTACAGTAGGCCTCTGTAGCGTGGCGGTAGAGTTTCCACCTACCACGCAAGGGGCCCGGGTTCGATTCCCGGCAGAGGACTGGTTGTTGTGTGTCCTTCACCATCATTTTCATCATCATTGACCCGCAAGCCGCCGAAGTGGCGTTACGTAAGGACTTGAAATACGGCGGCCGAGCTCCCCCGCATGGGGCCTCCCGACCAACAATGCCATACGATCGTTTCATTTCAACCTGTATTATAGAAACTGGTATTCTAACCAGTTTTTTTATTCAAGCTGAAGCTTATACTGGTACTAATGACTTTCCCTTACTATAACTATCTGTGTTCTTCAAAGTATGTTTGCCTCTGCATTATCACTACCCTCGGAAAGAAATTGTGTGCTGATTCCAACCGCTAGATTGAAAAACTCTCCAGCAGGTTTAGAAGCGTATAGCTTCATAAAATACTGATCTCCATATTCCCTAAAACTAACGAACAGAGGATTCCAAAAATGCATGACGTGGAAACAGACCTCAGGTTCTCCGTTGTTCTTATTTTTTTTGTTTTTAAATAATTTTCAATAGTTTTTCGCTGTACGTACGACGTATTACAAAGCGTAAAAATTCGAGAGACAAATATTTTGTAACGTAGATCTAAGGTTTAGACTGATGGTGAACCTTCTCCAATTTGCAATCGACGCAAAATCTGTTCTCAATGCACATTTCACATAAATAACGTTTCATGTGATCTCAAAGCATTGCGGCTTGGCCATCTCGCTTTACATGTAACAGTATAAACTGATTACCTTTCACTGCCAATGGGGAAACGAGTTTCGGTCAAAAACTTAAATTTTTTAAAGAAAATAATTTTCCCATTCTTGGCTGAAACACGTATTTTTACAGTGATGTGTGTTTATAAAGCCTCCCGCGAAGCGGGAATGAGCGCTGGCTGCATCCATTTTGTTGCTGTGTTAATACCGAGATGAATGAAGCCAAGATAAACATGACTGCAAAGTTATTCCGGCGAAATAACACAGCAATCCCGTTTGTGCAAATATTTTTGGAAGCAGCGGGGGCAGCAGACACCGAGCTAAGACGACTGTGTGAGTGTTAGCTCTGCTGCCGCAGAAGGCTGAGCAAAACGAAAAGTTTACGTATCTCCGGCTAACTTTCTTCTAGGTATGCTTCAACACGTTAAGCATGAAATGTAAGGTTCTGCTTCATTTTACGTGAAAAGGACGGAACCACTGCGCGTTGTAAAATAACGTTCCGCAAACGAAGAGCCTCTCTCGATGCTTACTGCTGTTGTTTCTTCAAGTAACCTACTTTAAACACGCCCACACTGATTTCAACTTGTGCTACTCTTTTTGGCAGAAAATTAATTAAGAGGACACGGTTTATAAATAGGGCTGCAACAATGTTCCTTGGGTGCAGAGATTTCCTTCGGTTGTCCTTCACGATATCCACAAAATTTAGTCTTAGCCAAGCAAGATCAAGAACTCTCGATATTTCAACGTTCATAGCGTTTGCAACGTTAGAAGGTGAAACAACAGTTACACAGTTCTGAGCAACTGAGTCGCTAAAATTTCGCAATAGTCGTGTGCGTGCTGTTTAGCAGTGATGTAGGCTACGATATTTAGTGCAACATAGCCGCCGCGAGGCATCTAGAAATATGGAGAGCCATAGCGATCCAAGACGTCACCATCACCGCCAGAGTTCACGGAGGGTGTAAGAACTTGATGCAAGCTCCGAACATCTCGCTCGGTGGCGTGCCAGATGTATTGAATACGTGACCTGGGAAATGTGGCGTTCTTATCAACGAAATTCTCCTGGAAACACCCTGACGCTTTTTTTTTTCTCAATGCTATTATTTGTTTTCGAGTTTTGTGGTTTCGATAGATAACCAACGGACATATGTAGATAACCTGTACATGTAGAACTATACATTTAGAGATAACATATGCCTCGAATGAAACAAATATCAGGACCAGAATACGTTAATACAGAAGTTCCTCAGGATAGAATATTACGACCAGTACTGTCCCTGTTATACAGCAACTACTTTTCCGACGACAGCAATGTTTTGTTCAGTGAGCAAACAAGAGAACTTCTTTCAGAAAAAAAACAAATTAAACTCTCACAGATGTTGAAAACTGGTCAATGTGCAATAAAGTACTCTGAATATAAGAAAAACAAATGCCATGAATTTCAATTTCAAAAAGGAAAATGATACTGTTAAATTAAATGCAGATGACATATCTATAAAATGCGCAACAAACACAAAAATTTCTAGAAATAAATATAGATTTTCAGTTGAAGAGGTTTGAACAAACAAAGGCACTTGCAGACAGAATGACATCAGCATGTTTTGCACTTAGAGTTCCTTCAGGACTGTGCAACAGCCAATGTCTTTTAGTTATATACTGTTCGCATGTACACTCATCTATGACATTCTATTCTGTGGGACAAATGCCCAAAAATTAACACAATTTTCAAACTGCAGAAAGTAGCCATAAGAATAATAACCAAAAATATCAGTCTAGCTCATTTGAAAGAGCTATTCAAAATACCTGGTATTTTAACTGCACCATTTGACTACGTTTGCCTGTTAGATGTACATGTGAAAAAGAACGTTGATAATTACTACATCAAGGGCTCTGTCGTCCAAGATCTAGACTTAACTTACATTTACCAAGAAAGAATATACATAGTACAGCAATTTTTTCACTAAACTGTACAATATATTGCCTAAGGAGATTAAAGAGATATTTAAAATAAACTTAATTAGAAAGGAAGTTAAAGAATGTTTGTGAAGCAATAAATTTTATACCTTGAGGGATTACCTAGATAACATAGACTAAAGATTTGGTTAAAAATTAAACACATAGATATAAATAACGATAATAAAACGTATATCATTTCACATATCACTTTCACACTGTTTTTTTCCTTTCTTTCTTCTGGAATGTAATATATAATATAGCACCTTATTCTCTTTATGATTCATGTATGAGTTTCACCCATTATGGAGGTATGCTGACTCAGTTTCTTTAGGCTAGCAAATGCGAAGTTGCAGTACACAAAATCGAAACACACATAATTGCTATTACAGTTTTTTCGGTTGATGCAGTGTATAGTGTTATATGCGAAAACAATGTGCATATAGTGTGTTTAATGCGCACAGAGACTGGCACTGCAGTACTAGCCTTTTATATTATTAAGTAACTTATTTGTAAAACAGTATTGAACAGTAGGGATGAACTGGAAGGGGTAATACTGTTTTAAACAGGCTGGTCTTATATTTGAAAGGGTGGAGGCTCCTGTCTTCGTTTGGCCATCCACATTTAGGTTTTCCGTTGTTTCCCTAAATTACTTCAGGAAAATTCCGGGTTGGTTCCCTCTATAAGGTCACGGCTGACTACCTCCACATGTCAAACTAGACATGTAAGCACGCAAATGCCTGCATACAGCGTCTAACGACTATAAGTGTAAATAATTTATATGTGCTACCGTAATATGTATAGGCGATAGGCAAAATAATGTGAACAGTGGTAGTAATTGGATGGTTGTGTTTGACAGTCAACAACGCAGGTAAGGCACATGTTGCGCTGGACTGTGCGTTTCAGTACGGACTAGGCATCAGTGCAGGTTGTTTACGAGTAGTAAAATGTGTGTGAAATCTTATGGGACTTAACTGCTAAGGTCATCCGTCCCTAAGCTGACACAGTACTTAACCTAAATTATCTTAAGGACAAACACAAACAGTCATGCCCGAGGGAGAACTCGAACCTCCGCCGGGACCAGCCGCACAGTCCATGACTGCAGTGCCTTAGACCGCTCGGCTAATCCCGCGCTGCTTACGAGTAGTAAACACTTCGTATTTGTGTTCAGAGGCCGAGGTCGACGTGCAGTGAAAGACCTAACAGATTCCCAAAGACAGCAGATTTTGGGGGCCCTGTTAGAGCATCAGTAACCAAGACAGCCAACTTATTGAATGTTTCAAGAGCAACTGTTTCAACAGTCATGACAGCCTACACGAAACGTGGAAAGACATCGTATAAACGTAATAATGGGCGCAAATCAAAACTAAATGACTGAGATCATCGTACGCTAACACGAATTGTGTCAAAACAACACAAAACTGAAGTGACTGCAGAGGTCAATAGCCATCTTCGAGACGCCATATCTATCGACACTGATGGCCGAAAACTCCGCAAAGCGAATATTTATGGACGAGCTGCTATCCCGATTCCATTAATGATGACAACCAACGCAAAGAAGCGTAAAACATGGCGCGAGGAACATAAATCCTGGCCGGCTGCTCAGTGGAAATACGTCATATGGTCCGACGAGTCAATGTTTTCTTTATTTCCACCTCCGCAATGGGTGAAACTCACACACGAGGCACAAAGAGAATAAGATGCTAGTATTATACGTTACATTCCAGAAGAAATAAAGGAAAAAAATAGTGTGGAAGTGATATGTGAAATGATTTGTGTTTTACTGGCAACCCTGATTGCTTGATTCTAACGGTTAAGCATGGAGGTGGAAGTGTGATGGTGTGGGCAGCCATATCGTGGTATTCTGCTTGTCCCATTATTACTCTCAAAGGCAGTGTTACAGCCAATGATTATGTGAACATTATTCAAATGTTGTTCCCCAACAATGATGCCATATTTCGGGACGATAATGCACCCGTTCGCACTGCTGGGACAGTACAGTCGTAGTATGAGCAGCATGCAACTTCACTGCAGCCTCTTCCCTGGGCAGTACAGTCGCCAGACTTGAAGATCATCGAACCCTTGTGGGTGGTATTGGAGCGCAGACTCCGGACCAGATTTCCGCCTTCCTCGTCACTACGGGAGTTAGAAGGGACTTTGATCGAAGAGTGGCGTAACATTCCACTAGAGGCAATACAATTATTATATGCCAGTATTCCAAGAAGAAACTCTTCTGTATTACGGGCAAATTGGGGTCCAGCCCCTTATTAATAGACCATGCCCAAATATGTACAGACGTCCACATTATTTTGCCGATCCCCTGTACACACATTGGTATGTTGGTTGTTTTTCCTCTGTGTCACACAATCTTTCACAAACACGTCACAAACTTTACGACCGTCACTGCATCGCTAAGTGGACTACATCTGTCAGTGCCGAATAACCGCTTTGCGTCCATACAATAAACTTCAACTCCTGACCTGCTGTGCAGGGGAAAATAAGCGTTAAAAGCTTGCTCTTGCTGCATGTACTGAAGGTATTCACCAACCTAAAACATCGACTCTTCGTAGCTGTGACCATTAGTGTGCTGATTAAGTAAATGCTGATGTAATCTTGGTCAGCACACTGTCCTTAGTCACCAACAGAAGTATATGCACTTACCCGTTTCACATTGTACATGATTTCCATAGTTTTTTCTGTTCTTCAATTGTAACACCAAGACATGTCGAACAGTAAAAGTGATCTATGGAAGAATAAATCTAATACTATTATTGCTTCTGTTACTACACTTGTGGTTACAACTTTATGAACTCCTACTGGATAGCGTTTTGGTCCACCTTTGGAACGCAATATAACAGCGATTTGGCGTGATATAGCCCCTTGGTTACAATCAGAAGGGATGTGGCAGTAAATGTCTAAGCACAAGTCACGCAGTTCCCGTAAACCATGGGCCAGTGATTTGTGGGGGCAGAACTGAGGCCCGATGTGTTTCACCAGGTACCGATCAAGCGATTTTGGTGGACAAGACATCAAAGTGAGTTCATTGTCGTACCCTTCAAACCACTGTAGAACAAAACTGGTCTCGTGACATGGACGGTTATTCTGCACGAAGATGTCGTCGCCGTCAGGAAAGACGTCAAGCACGCAGCGATGCAGGTGGTCAGCAATAAAGCTGAGGTAATCCACAGCTACCGTGGTGCCATCATTACTACGATAGGTCCTATAGAAGCCTGGGTGAACAGCATGAAACGACAACCACCGGCCTGTGTGCGTGGCATGCTGAATATTTCGAACAGCCGTTCACCTGGATGGTGCCGAATCCTGACACCACCATCGACACGATGTAACAAGAAAAGCTATTCATCTGATCAGGCGACACGTTTCCATTGATTCACCGTCCAATCTCGATGATGGCGTACCCACTGCAATCGTAACTGGTGGTTCCATTTGGGTACCACGGGAACGGCAGGGGTCGTCAGATGTGGAGACCCATGTTCAACAATGTGCGCTAAATGGTTTGCTGCCAAACACTTGCGCCTGCATCAGAATATTGTAATGCGAAGGATGGCCGGTTACCCTGCTCTACAAAGCGGGCAAGCTTCCGACCTCCGCTTTCTGAGATGAGGCGTGGGCGTCCTACATCTGTCAGCTACTCGTTGTTTCACCGCGCTTGTCAGTCTCCATAAATTCTCACGACAATAGGAGAAGAAGAGCCGACCAGCTTCGCCAGTCCAGGCGCCTGTCCATGACACTCTGCCCTTTGTCAAAGTGAGTTCATTGTCGTACCCTTCAAACCAATCGTCGATGCCATGATTGTCCGTTCATCTTTCCTCTGTTTTTACGCCTTTCTTACTGTTTCACGTGTCCGCAGCACCAGGCGTCATAGGGAGAGAGAGATAGAGAGAGAGACAAGATAAATCATCTGTAAGAACAGAAATATGTTTTTGCGACGATCACATGTCACAGACAGGTCAGCTACATTTTAACATTTCACCATACAACTGAGAATTGCTATGAAGCCGAAATCATGATTGTGTGAAATAAATGGACACCTAACCGCTAAATGGGCAACGGCCTTGTCGCAGTGGATGTACCGTTTCCCGTCAGATCACCGACGTTAAGCGCTGGCGGGCGTGGCCGGCACTTGGATGGGTGACCATCTGGGCCACCATGAACTGTTGCCATTTTTCGGGGTGCACTCATCCTCGTGATGCCAATTGTGGAGCTACTCGACCGAATAGCAGCGGCTCTGGTCACAGAAAACCATCATAACGACCGGGAGAGCGGAGTGCTGACCACACGCCCCTCCTATCTGCGTTTTTACTGAGGATGACACGGCGGTCGGATGGTACCGATGGGCCACTTGTCGCCTGAAGACGGAGTGCTTATACGCCAAATGGCGGAAATTTATTTAACGAAATACTATATGACTGAGATCCGCCACGAAGGTAAGATCAATAACGCTTTTATGTATTCACACTTTGTGCAGAAATCCATTGTCCTTCCAATAATAATTTTTAATTTTTGCACGTTCGCTGATCTGTCATTCTTGTTGGACACCGTCTACTGGTATACCTTTGTGCGTACAAGTCTACTTTTCTGCAGTCTCTGTAAAGAAATATCACATGTAGATTCTCTTGGATCATGGAAGGCACTTACACTGGAGCGTCAAAGGAACTGATATAGTCATGCGTATTCAAATACAGAGATATGGAAGCAGGCAGAATACGGCGCTGCGGTCGGCAACGCCTATATGAGACAAAGAGTGTCTGGCGCATTTGTTAGATCGCTTACTGCTGTTACAATGGCAGGTTATCAACGTTTAAGTGGGTTTGAATGTGGTGTAACAGTCGGCGCACGAGCCGAGGTAGCGATAAAGTGCGGATTCTCCCGTACGAGCATTTCACGAGTGTACCGTGAATATCAGGAATCCGGTAAAACATCAAATCTCCGACACTGCTGCGACCGGAAAAAGATCCTGCAAGAACGGGACCAACGATGACTGAAGAGAATCGTTCAAGTGACAGAGGTGCAATCCTTCCGCAAATTGCTGCAGATTTCAGTGCCAGGCCATCAACAAGTGTCGGCGTGCGAAAAATTCAAAGGAACATCATCGATATGGGGTTTCCGAGCCGAAGGTCCACTCGAGAACCCCTGATGACTGCACAACACAAAGCTTTACGCCTCACGTGGGCCCTTCAACACCGTCATTGGACGGTTGATCACTGGAAACATATTGCCTGGTCGGACGAGTCTCGTTTGAAATTGTATCGAGTGGGTGGACGTGTACGAATATAGAGACAACTTCGTGAATCTATGGACCCTGCATGCCAGCAGGGGACTATGAAGCTGGTGGAGGCTCTGTAATGGTGTGGGGCGTGTGCAGTTGGAGTGATATGGGTCCCCTGATACGCCTAGATACGACTGTGATAGGTGACACGTTTATAAGGATCCTGTCTGATCACCTGCATCCATTCATGTACATTGTGCATTATGAAGACGAGGACAATACCAGAAGGACAATGCTACAACCCACACGTCCAGAATTGCTAAAGAGTGACTCCATGAGCACTCTTCTGAGTTTAAACACTTCCGCTGCCCACCAAACTCCCCAGACATGTGCATTATTGAGTATACCTGGGATGCCTTGCAACGTGCTGCTCAGAAGAGATCTCCATCCCCTCGTACTCTTACCGATTTATGGACAGTCCTGCAGAATTCATGGTGTCATTTTCCTCCAGCACTACTTCAGACATTAGTCGAGTCCATGTATGCTCACGGGGGCCTTACACGATATTAGGCAGGTGTACGAGTTTCTTTGGCTCTTCGGTGTATTTTTCACAGTAATCAGCACTCAATACACGTCAAAGATATAGGAAGAATGAAAGCTACATTTCCCCCGTGGTCCTTTTGTATCGGTACCGCTGAAATGCAACGTTTTGTTTCCTCCTTATGTGACGTGCGTACATTGTCCTGACGTGGGTACACTGTCCATATTAGACCACCTGCCAAAAGCTTGACTAAGCTTCGTTTGCATCGTGAATAGTTGCGGGATGTCTTGGCAGAACCATCCTGACTCCAGTGCCGTGTCCAGCTGCGCCAGGTTTCTCGGATCAGTATCCATTCAGCATCCATGGCGCGAACAGCTCGATCGAGGTGGCCCCGCATGATCTGTATTGGAGAGTTTGGTGGCCAGAGGAGTATTTTAAACACATTCTGGTCCTGAACCACGCATGTGCACTGCGAGCTGTATTACACGTTTTACTGTGATGGTGGTAGATGCCATGGATGTAGGGAGTTTCCTTTCATGCCGTACACGCCAACGGCCAACTGTCCGGTGGGGCATAAAATGTGATTCATATGAAGAGGCCACCTGTCGCCGTTCAGTGAACGTCCAGATGTGGTATTGCAAATTCCGGCCTTCATTGCCGATGAAGAGCGGTTAGCGTGGGTGCATGAACAAGATGCTTGCTGTATAGACACACAGACAACAACGTTCGCTGAAGGGTCGTTGAGGAGACACTGTTGTAGGCCCTTGGTTCATCTAGGTGGTCGGTTGCACAGTAGTTGCACTCGTATTCGCCCATAAACAACTCCACAGCTGTCGGTCACCCATGTACTCTACAGTCAGTGATGCAGTACAAATGCCTCAGCACTGCTCTTGGATAACGCTACTTCGCCATTCACGGTATACCTTCAACAGGGTGGCTAGCGAACAGTTTACAGTCTTAGACGCTTTGGATGTGCTTTCACCATTGGCTCTAAAGGAAATGATTATGCCCTGTTCTACGTCAGAAGATCGCTCCGTTTCAGCATTATATTAACGCCTGCGCAGTTTTCCACGCTATACATATATTAGTGCTGTGAGTGGTTACTGCACGTTGACGTCGAACCTCGTAGATAGTGGTCACATTAATATTACTGGACCATGTATTTTCTTGTTTTGGTATGAAATCAGGAACTTCCGAATGAGACAGTAATAGATTTCATGTTCAAAACAAGCAAATCCTAAGTTCTAAAAATAATAATTTCTCTGAACCGAACAATCGGATTTTGTGCAGTGAAAAGATGTTGAATTTGTCTTCGTTATAACTATGATACTAACAGTCTGAATTTACTGTTGTCCCATTTGAAAAAAGAAAAAAAGAAAATAACACCATGTTGATATCATGTCCCTGTAAAATGGAAAAAGACTGTACGTTATTTAGTTAGGACTTTTTCAGAATTCTTTTGGGTGAAAGAATTACGATATATTAAAAAGTTCAGGAAATATCTGAGGCGAACATCTTAGCTGAATCACTCTTTAATAGCTATACCTCACAGTTCTGTTGTAGGCCTAAGAAGCTGCGTAAAGTAGCTGAGTGGAACTTCGTTAACTAAGAACCAAATATAATTTATAAAAGACAGAAAGCTACCTTTAACCACAACATAAACTGCATTTAAGATCACAGTTTTACCGTACAGTCACAATGTGGTTTACGTAGGATATGTATCTATATTTACATCTATATCTACAGTCCGCAAGCCACCTTGCTGTGTGCGGTGGAGGGTATTTTATGTGCCACTGTCACTTCCCCCCTTTTCTGTTCCAGTTACGAATAATTCGCGGGAACAACAATTGCTGGTAGGCTAGAATCTCTCTAATTTCATCATCATGGTCTTTCCGTGAGGAGCAATCATTATTTATATTGACTGTCCTAGAAACGCACACACTTGTAAGTTTAACGGTAAACCTCAGCGTGATGCAGTACGCCTCTCTTGCAGCGTCTGCCACTAGAGTCGGTTGATCATCTCTGTGACGCTTTAGTGCTTGCTAAATGAACCTGTAGAAAAACGCGTTGCTCTTCTTTGGATGATATCTGTTTCCTCTATCAGTCCCATCTCATACCGATCAAATACTGACGAGAAATATTCAAGTAACGGTCGAAAGAGGGTTTTGCAAGTTACCTCATTTGTCGATGGACTACATTTCCTGAGGATTCTTCTAATTAATCTCTGTGGCATCTGTTTTACCTTCTATCAGTTTTATGTGTCCTTCCATTTTAAATCGCCCCGAACGCCTACTCCTAGATATTTTATAGAAGTAACAGCCTTCAGTGATTGTTCAGTGGTCGTGTACAATAAAGGGTGTCTGTGCCGATGTATACGTAGTAGGTTACACTTGTTTATGCCGAGGGTCAGTCGCTATTCCCTGTACCGGGCATCGGTCGTGCTCAGGTTTTCCTGCATTTCGCTACAATTTTCTAGCGTTGCGACTTCTCTGCCTACAACTGTTTCATCCGCGAAAAGCCTCATGGAACTTCCAATGCAGTCTACTCGGTCATTTACAATCTCATATATAAATAATGTGAAAATCTGTAGTACGCCTGAAGTCACTTCCACTTCTGAAGACTTCCCTGCATTGAGAATGACATGCTGTGTTCTGTTTGCTAGGAACTCTTAAATTCAGTTGCGCAGTTGGTCTGATATTCCATACGCCTGTAGGTCGTTCGTTACGTGGCAGTACGGAACTGTTTCGAAAGCATTACGGATGTCAAGGAACATGGCATCTATCTGGGCGCATCCTGGGTCTCGCTCACGTAGAGAGCGAGCTGGTTCCACACGTTCGTTGTTTGCGGAACCTGTGTTCATTGCTACAGAGGAAATTTGTGATCTCCAGAAAACTCATAATTCACAAGTATAGGATGTGTTCGAAAATTCCACAACTGACAGACGTCACAGATGCAGACGTATAGGTTTGTTCGTCTATTTCTTTTCCAATGATCAGGAACAGTGCACCCCTCCAAAGATCTGCTAGAAGAGGGGCAAGTTCTTTCCCGTACTCAAGTGTCACATTTACAGAATAAAAATCCGCTTCAGTTTCCAGTAATTTCTTATTTTATTTCACGACCGGTTTCGAAGCAAATAGCTTGATCTTTAGATGCCGCCAAATAATTAGGTGAACATAAATGTGTGACTGTCGGACCGGTCAGACATGGTGGGTCGCACACACGTCAAGCAAATGCATGTGAGCGTAGGACCAGCGCCCAGATATCTGGTCAGGTCCAGTGGCCTCCCGTCTGTTGAGAAGTTTCAGTTGCCTTCCTATGCCATGGCCACGTACTTCGATATCAGCCACTTCGTCGTTCGTGCGACAATTTAAAGAAGATACTGCAGTACAAACTTCCTCTGTGAAACACTACTGAAAAAGACGTTTAGAATTTCGGCCTTTCGTGTGTTATCCTCCATTTCAATGCCATTATAATCAGAGAGTGTCTGGACAGATCCGTTTACTAATTTAACATAAGACGAAAACTTCTCACGGCTTTCTGTCAACCCGGTACACAGAAATTTACTTCCAAATTTGTTGAACGCTTCACGCACCGCTCTCATTACTCTGTTTTGGCTTCGGTTGATTATTGATTGTGTGTGAGGCTTATGCTATGTTTAAATCTGCAGTGGCGCTCTCTTTGCTTTCTTAGTAGTTTTCCAACATGGCTGTCGCACCATGACGGTCTTTTCTGTACTTAAACAACTTTGATCGTCACTTACCTGTCTGAAGCGTACTGAACAATGCTCTTTAACGTCGTTCATTGATGTCATCGTTATTAGTTCTGGAGATGAAATTTTCGTGTTGATCGCTGTCTTTCTTCGATTTCCTGTTTAATAGTGTATTCCGTGGTTATAAAACTCAACATCCTGTCAGTCTGATTCACTGTGATGTAAATACCAGGCGCATTTGAAATAAAATCCTTAATCACGTAAGCCTGCGTCATTTTGTCACTAAAACAGCTATTAAAATAACGTTTCGTCCACCTTTGCAGCGATCATCTTCAAGAAAAATAAGACGGCTCTGAACAGGACCGTTCCAAAGATGGTGGAAAACTCGGTTTTAATAGCTTTAGTTTCGAAATGACTCGACTATTGCTCAAAATTATTTCACTCAGATTGATTCAGTGCGAGTTCGAGGATAACTCTTGCCGAACACAATCAGGAAGCCGGCAGAGCTTAACGTCCCCGTCTGACAAACGGATCGCCAACAATAGTGACACAAGCCATCAGTCCTTGTGACTCTGTGGAGAGGTTTGGAATTTAATGCAGGACATTAGCGGGAAGTCTGAGGATCAGGAATTGTACGCCGCTACTTTTCTGTCCCTTGCCATCCGTATACTAGTGATCAAAGTTTCAAACACTATCAGGATTTTAAGTGGTTACGTCCACGTCAGCACGCAAGTCTGTGTTAGCGATTTCAGCAGCCAACATGTGTGCGTCACAGATAGTGGAAGTACCTTACAGACTGTCAGATGAGAACAATTTGTCTATTACATATAGGGTTGCTTAGTGGTCTGGTGTTCGTGATACCTTCTGTGCTGAAGAAAGGGAGAAATAGAGGGAAGAGGGAGGAAAATCAAAAGTGCTATAATCAAAGCAGTAGCAGAAGAAATAGGATAATTCCAAGTAAACAGCAAAGAAACCACGGTTAACAACAGAGACGATAAATAGCACAGGAGAAAGAAGAAAATATAAAAATAGATGAGGCAGGAATAGTTAGTTTACAAAAGACTAAATAATCAATTGAGGAGACAGAAAAAGCTGGGAAACACTGGTTAAAAGGATACTGTGATGATGTAGAAGACTTGGAAAAAAAGCAATTCGACCGGCTTTATGAGAAATGGTGGAGAATTGCTTGGGTTAAATGAACAATGAATTCTAGAAGAAGAGAAATTAAGGACGAAAATGGTAAGTTACTGGACATGAAAAAGAAGGAAGAAAGAGGTAGAAAAGTAATGTCTTAAACAGCGCTTCAAGTCCGACCTCATAAGCAAGAAAAGCGATAAAGGAAGTGAAGTAGAACTGCCGGGATTGATGGTCTTTATATACAGTTGCAGGGTAGGGATGCAATGGGCATTGCGGAAATGACAACTTTGTGGGGTGCCATATACGGAAGTAATACAAAGCCAGAAGACTTTGTCAAGACTGTGATATTTCCATTTCCTAAAAGAAATCAGATACCAAGAAGTGCACGGAATTCAAACATAAGTATAATATCTCATACTGCGAAAATGAGGTTGAGCGCATTGAATCGTAGATTGGTATGTATAATGGAGAAGAAAGTAAGGGAAGAGCAGTTTGGTTCCTGAAAGGAAAGAGTTAAAAGAAATGCTTTTAGACTAACAATGATTGGTAAAAGATGTACAGAAAAAGGAAAAGGAATGCGTTTGTGCTTCATAGATCTAGAAGCATGCTCTGACAGAGTGAAATGGGACAAGATAACGGAATTCTAAAATTGAAGAAGCTGCACTTGGAGTACAGGAGACTAATTAAACATACATAAAGCAAAAAGCAATCATGAAGCTAAGAAATCGTATGACAAACTGATTTACAATAGGATGAGGTGCAAGACAGGATTACTGTGTTTCATCAACTGTGTTTATCACATATATCGAATAGTTAACAAAGAGGATGACAGAAGTGGAGAAGAAATGAATAAGCATAGGAGACCAGAAGATCATTTGCATCAGATTTGCTGATGACATGGCATTCCTTGCAGATATATCTTTTCAGAGAACATTCTTCAGACTTCAAAAAAGACTGCAAGAGTGTGGAGTGCCCGCATCTCGTGGTCGTGCGGTAGCGTTCTCGCTTCCCACGCCCGGGTTCCCGGGTTCGATTCCCGGCGGGGTCAGGGATTTTCTCTGCCTCGTGATGGCTGGGTGTTGTGTGATGTCCTTAGGTTAGTTATGTTTAAGTAGTTCTAAGTTCTAGGGGACTGATGACCATAGATGTTAAGTCCCATAGTGCTCAGAGCCATTTGACAAGAGTGTGGAGTGATAATCATCACAAATAAAATGCAAATGATGTGAGTATGTGACAAAGTAGATATGAATGTGAAAAGAACACAAAGTCAAATTGAACAGGTTGTACTGTAAACGTATTTGAGGAGCAAACTAGCTGTCAAGTGGACGAGTGAAAAAGAAAGGAGATCAAAAATGCAAAGGCAAACAAATTTTTCAGTTAAAGAATCGTTTATTGTACAGCAAATGGGAGTTGGAGTTGAGAAAAAGATTGCTTAAATGCTTCGTGTAGGGTGTATTTATGTACAGCTGGGAAAGCTGGACATTGAAAAACAGAGAAAGAGATAAAATTGAAGCATTCATGAGGTGAGGTTGGAGAGGAATGGAGAAAATCAAATGAGTGGATGAAATGAATAACAGTGCATTATTGGAAAGTGTAAAGGAACAAGGAACTCTCGTAAGCCCCTTAAGAAAAAGAAAGCTGACTAGGTGGGATGCATAATGCAAGGAAAATAAATTCTGACAACAGCAAGCAAAGGTGCGCTGGATCGACAGAAATAAACAGGAAGGAGAAAAAGAAAAGTACTGGATGAAGTGAAACGAAAAAGAAGCGGCTGGGCTGGATAGGTATCAGCTGGAAACAGCAACGGTGTCAGGTAGCCCCAAATAGAACATCTAATGAGGCTGAAGATCCTGATTGTGAAACTTCTGATTCCAATATAGTATATTTCAAGATTCGCGATAATGTAATGAGATACCAAAAACTCACACCCATAAGATTTTTTTTTAATTGAAAAGTTGGCCTTTACGCGACTGAGTGTAACGGAACATACTGGAATAAAACAAACTCTGCGTTCTTCCTTCAGAATAAAAATATGAATCATAAAAAATACGAGGGTCACTCCAAAAGAAATGCACACTATTTTTTAAAAAATAAGTTTTCATTCTGCATGTGTGAGAGTTTTACAGTGTGTAGATACATCCTTCCCACTTGTTTTCAAACTTAGTTCAACCTGTTCCCGTGAGTGGCGCCGTCACAGCATGTCTTCAAGATGGCTGCTACGCTTGGCGTTCGTCAGAAGCAACGTGTTGTCATAGTATTCCTGTGCTGTGAAAACGATACAGTGGGAAACATCCACAAGAGGTTGAAAAAGATGTATGAAGATGCTGCTGTCGATCGCAATACAGTTAATCGGTGGGCAAGCAGGTTACGTGATGAAAGTGGGCACGGCAATATTGAGGACTGTCCTCGCAGCGGCAGGCCTCGTACTGCACACACTCTAGACAATGTGCAGAGAGTTAACGAATTGGTGACAGCTGACAGCTGACAGACGCGTATGTGACGACACTTAAGAAACTTCAAACTCGACTGAGTCGTGTTCGACCACATTGGCAAAAGCAGGATGTTTTGCTGTTGCACGACAATGCACGGCCACATGTCAGTCAAGAAACCATGGAAGCGATCACAAAACTCGGATAGACAACACTGAAATACCCGCCTTACAGTCCTGACCTGGCTCCATGTGACAATCATCTCTTTGAGAAACTGAAAGACTCTCTTCACGGAACAATGTTTGAAGATGATGACTCCCTTGTGCACACTGCCAAACAGTGGCTCCAACAGGTTGGTCCAGAATGTTACCGTGCGGGTATACAGCCGCTGGTTCCAATATGGCGTAAGGCAGTTGAGAGGGATGGAAATTATGTGGAGAAATGAAAATATTGTTCTCAAAGGATGCATCTAAACACTGTAAAACTATCAAACATGTAGAATAAAAGATGGATTTAAAAAAAAAATAGTGAGCATTTCTTTTGGAGTGACCCTTGTATTTGTTAAGACTTTTACTTACGAAACATCTTAAAAGCATTTTATGTGTAAGTAGGCACAGTCTGAACATTAGCGTAGCATCTAGTTCTGGTTCATTGCGTTCCAGTTACAAAACTTGGCTATTCGAACTATACTTTCAAATCTACATCCCAACTTCCCCTCTAACCCCTACCTCCCACCACCCCTCCCTCCCCACCAGAGGCTGTTATAGGCCCGTCTAGAACGTGTTAAGGAAGTGGTCATCTAATCGAAATTAAAAAAGAAGTAAATGTATAAGCTGTGAACTGACTCGTTCTACTTTCAGTATATTCTGCAAATAGTCTGTGAAACAGATAAGTAACTGAAGTATTAGACTGATGCCTTAAACGGGTAATAGGTGAGGATAACCGAAATGATTCTCAGAGACGGTTACGTTTAGCGGCGCGTTCGACTGCTATAGATTTTCGCGCGCCAGCTATAGCAGCAGGACGACTGGTTTAATCGAGACCGCCTGCGAGAGAGCTTCTGGTGGCGTCGGGCGTTGGCCGTTCATCACTTGCAGCCGCTGGGAGTCAGTGGGGAGGGTGGCGGTTGTGGAGCTGGGATGATGGATGTAGCCAGAAGGTTGGCCAGCTGGCACAGCAACAGGCTCTCACTGCCATTCACACCACATTTGCTGCGAATATCGTAGCAGTGATGACGTTATCCCGGTGTTATATGGGATGTAGGATAACAACGTGGTAATAAGGTCAGAGATTGTAGCAGGTATCGAACTGGAAATCTTTGCGAAGTAACCCTAGGTAAGAGACGACCTGTTGTGGAGCAATAGTCACAATATAGTAGTGATGAAGAGTAGGCTCAAGTTCAAGACATTAGTCAAGAAGAATCAATACGCAAAGAAGTGGGATACGGAAGTACTAAGGAATGACGAGATACATTTGAAGTTCTCTAACGCTATAGATACAGCAATAAGGAATAGCTCAGTAGGCAGTACAGTTGACGAGGAATGGACATCTCTAAAAAGGGCCATCACAGAAGTTGGGAAGGAAAACATAGGTACAAAGAAGGTAGCTGCCAAGAAACCATGGGTAACAGAAGAAATACTTCAGTTGATTGATGAAAGGAGGAAGTACAAACATGTTCCGGGAAAATCAGGAATACAGAAATACAAGTCGCTGAGGAATGAAATAAATAGAAAGTGCAGGGAAGCTAAGACGAAATGGCTGCAGGAAAAATGTGAAGACATCGAAAAAGATATGATTGTCGGAAGGACAGACTCAGCATACAGGAAAGTCAAAACAACCTTTGGTGACATTAAAAGCAACTGTGGTAACATTAAGAGTGCAACGGGAGTTCCACTGTTAAATGCAGAGGAGAGAGCAGATAGGGGGAAAGAATACATTGAAAGCCTCTATGAGGGTGAAGTTTTGTCTGATGTGATAGAAGATGAAACAGGAGTCGATTTAGAAGAGATAGGGGATCCAGTATTAGAACCGGAATTTAAAAGAGCTTTGGCGGACTTACGGTCAAATAAGGCAGAAGGAATAGATAACATTCCATCAGAATTTCTAAAATCATTGGGGGAAGTGGCAACAAAACGACTATTCACGTTGGTGTGTAGAATATATGACTCTGGCGATATACCATCTGACTTTCGGAAAAGCATCATCCACACAATTCCGAAGACGGCAAGAGCTGACAAGTGCGAGAATTATCGCACAATCAGCTTAACAGCTCATGCATCGAAACTGCTTACAAGAATAATATACAGAAGAATGGAAAAGAAAATTGAGAATGCGCTAGGTGACGATCAGTTTGGCTTTAGGAAAAGTAAAGGGACGAGAGAGGCAATTCTGACGTTACGGCTAATAATGGAAGCAAGGCTAAAGAAAAATCAAGACACTTTCATAGGATTTGTCGACCTGGAAAAAGCGTTCGACGATATAAAATGGTGCAAGCTGTTCGAGATTCTGAAAAAAGTAGGGGTAAGCTATAGGGAGAGACGGGTCATATACAATATGTACAACAACCAAGAGGGAATAATAAGAGTGGACGATCAAGAACGAAGTGCTCGTATTAAGAAAGGTGTTAGACAAGGCTGTAGCCTTTCGCCCCTACTCTTCAATCTGTACATCGAGGAAGCAATGATGGAAATAAAAGAAAGGTTCAGGAGTGGAATTAAAATACAAGGTGAAATGATATCAATGATACGATTCGCTGATGACATTGCTATCCTGAGTGAAAGTGAAGAAGAATTAAATGATCTGCTGAACGGAATGAACAGTCTAATGAGTACACAGTATGGTTTGAGAGTAAATCGGAGAAAGACGAAGGTAATGAGAAGTAGTAGAAATGAGAACAGCGAGAAACTTAACATCAGGATTGATGGTCACGAAGTCAATGAAGTTAAGGAATTCTGCCACCTAGGCAGTAAAATAACCAATGACGGAAGGAGCAAGGAGGACATCTAAAGCAGACTCGCTATGGCAAAAAAGGCATTTCTGGCCAAGAGAAGTCTACTAATATCAATTACCGGCCTTAATTTGAGGAAGAAATTTCTGAGGATGTACGTCTGGAGTACAGCATTGTATGCTAGTGAAACATGGACTGTGGGAAAACCGGAACAGAAGAGAATCGATGCATTTGAGATGTGGTGCTACAGACGGATGTTGAAAATTAGGTGGACTGATAAGGTAAGGAATGAGGAGGTTCTACGCAGAATCGGAGAGGAAAGTAATATGTGGAAAACACTGATAAGGAGAAGGGACAGGATGATAGGACATCTGCTAAGACATGAGGGAATGACTTCCATGGTACTAGACGGAGCTGTAGAGGGCAAAAACTGTAGAGGAAGACAGAGATTGGAATACGTCAAGCAAATAATTGAGGACGTAGGTTGCAAGTGCTACTCTGAGATGAAGAGGTTAGCACAGGAAAGGAATTTGTTGCGGGCCGCATCAAACCAGTCAGTAGACTGATGACCAAAAAAAAAAAAAAAAAAGTCACAAACAGGCATGTCTCTTCGATCAAAGTTCATCATCGTTATCATCATCATCATCATCATCATCATCTGCAGATGTATGTGGTTGTGTAACTAATCTGTCGTATCAATTTCGAACTATACATTACAGTACAGTACAGTACAATAAACTCTTTCAGTGTTCTGTGCAGATATGCTTACCTTGTCTGCTGCGTCTCGTACAAGATGGGTACATGAAATGTCGAAAAAAATGGTATCAGTAACAAGATAATTATTATATTTATCCTGTGGAAGAAGTTTTAATCTCAAATTCACTTTCATTCACGCGGATACTGCATCGTGACACTGTTCATTTGAATGTAGTGATTCTCAGTCAACTTTAATTAACTATGCACATGTACGACACTGCACCGTTTTTCATTTTGGTGTTCATCGCGTGCTTTGTTTATTTCCTGCTGTAAGCAAACATTTCCGCGAGGCGTTGCATTATATTGTTGCCGTGCGGCTGGCTGTACAGTCTGTGTCTCATGACATTTGGCACCCGAAGATGACTCGTAACACCTTTATTTGAGGCCTACACTTTTGCATCGATTTTAATACTGTCAACAGTTTTTTAACGGCTATGTCGTTGCTGCTAACATTAACACTCTATGAACGTTCATATGTTCTATAATCACAGTTATAATCACTGTTCATCACTTTTCTTAAAAGAAAACACATTTTTTCACGCGTCCATTAGACTTTCATAGTTCTTGTGAGACACGCTTCACTGTCCTGATTGCTGCTAGTGTTTTATGTACCACACAACAGACTGGTTCAAATGGCTCTGAGCACTATGGGACTCAACTGCTGTGGTCATAAGTCCCCTAGAACTTAGAACTACTTAAACCTAACTAACCTAAGGACAGCACACAACACCCAGCCATCACGAGGCAGAGAAAATCCCTGACCCCGCCGGGAATCGAACCCGGGAACCCGGGCGTGGGAAGCGAGAACGCTACCGCACGACCACGAGATGCGGGCACAACAGACTGTCATCTGTACAAATGGCACTTTATAAAATAATGAAGTTTTGTTCATGTGCACATTGTTCCACATTATAATAACATGATAACAAAGATCATACTCTGCCAAAAAATATGAGACAATATGACTGCTAGAATTTCTACATTGTTGTGACCATATCATCATCTTTGAACTGTTCATTTATACTCATTCATTCATATTTTTGTTAGGATTATTACCAGATTATGGGACATTTGTCCAGGTTCGATTCACCTAACAGGAAAATGGCTCATAAGAGCAAACGGTAAATACGACCACACAAAGAAAAAATGTACCCAAAACGGTACACAACAGGAAAACATTCCATGAATAGTGAATGCGGATACAGACAGACACGCAAGTCACACACAATTAACATTCGTTACGTGTGTGCGTATGCATAAGTGAGGTTCATAGAAACATTCTTAACTCATTTACCCTCGTACATGAATAAACATATTATCCATCCATATACTTATTTATAGTGGGAATTTACATAACCTACATAGAAAAGATAAAAAATTTACGTTTACTGAGATAGGACTTTCAGTAACTTGTATCGAGTAAATGACCTTTTCAGAATAATTAAAATTTTGTATCGTAAAAAAATTTTCCCCTTATGGGATTTATACTTCATGAATACTATAGTGTAACTACTGGCATGTAAGCTTACAGACTAGTACATATAAATTCATGAAATTACTTATCATAACATTTTCAAATGGTTCAAATGGCTCTCAGCACTATGGGACTTAACATCTGAGGTCATCAATCCCCTAGAACTTAGAACTAGCTAAGCCTGTCTAACCTAAGAACATCACACACATCCATGCCCGAGGCAGGATTCGAACCTGCGACCGTAGCGATCGCGCTGTTCCAGACTGAAGCGCCAAGAACCGCTCGGCTACACCGGCCGGCGATAACATTTTCACTATAATTACTATTTCCATATTTACAATTGTGATACTGTGCATTAGCACTAGACGTATTATTTTCTTTGTATAGGCATCAAAGTGGATTCGTTATGCAAATATTTCTTAATGTCTCTCTGACAATACAGTCCTTTTAGGTTCCCTGTACTGACATCTTCTAGTACATGATATCCGTCATGTGAGATAGAGATTAATTTAAATGGTCCTTTGTATATAATTGCCATTTGTCCAGGGGACCGAGTATTATGCTCTGCAATAGATCTTGTTCAAATGTGTGTGAAATCTTATGGGACTTAACTGCTAAGGTCATCAGTACCTGAGCTTACACACTACTTAACCTAAATTATCCTAAAGACAAACACACACACCCATGCCCGCGGGAGGACTCGAACCTCCGTCGGGACCAGCCGCTCAGTCCATAACTTCAGCGCCTTATACAATAGAACTTATGGGGATAGACTTTCATATCATAAGTATGATATTTTATGATGCTTGGTCGATCAATAAATACTTCATGGTATCTGCATAACAATGTTATTAATTGTCCAGCCACTGAAGAGTCAATGCAAGTTGCCTCTTTCACTTTCTCCTCTATTGTTGCACCGATGTCACTCTTGATATTGGGTGCACCATTGTTTCTGTTAATATGATACTTTTGTGGGTGATCATACGTAACACCTACAATTTTTGTTTGCCGACAGATACGTCTAATCCTCACGTCAGTCGAAGGCTCGCACCGAACCCCCGATTTAGCTTCAACGTTAATGGTCGCGAACTTAAGTACACGTGTTCCCCGGGCGAGATCTATTACAGCCTCTCTGTCCCATAAAAACTCATGGCCCAGTAACACCGGTATTGATAAGTTTTCCATTAATAGGAACGTGCATATAAAGCTATCATTTCCAAAGGAAACTTCAACTTGTGTCTGGTACTTTATACTCGTAATTTGTGCCTTCTTTCCCAGCGCTCCTATAACTTTGCAATTCGTAACAGACACAATCGGCAGTCTTTTTATTTGCGTTACCTTCTTAAAAAATGGTGCGTTCATCACCGATACACTCGCACCTTTGTCGAGGAGGATAATGGCTGCTACATCATTGATGGTTCCATTGACACTTACCTGAATTCTTTCTTTTTCTTCCCTATCTGCGACGGCAGATTACTAATGAAGTTCATCTTCGATTTTCTTACCATCCTGATAGCGAATCATATTAACATTTTATTGAATAGGCCTATTGCCTTCAATCTCAGTCTCGACCTCCTGGCGAAGGCCTGTAGGGACCGAGAATTGTTTGTTCATTTTGGTATATTTTGTTTCGGCTCCGAGGATACCTCCACGCCGGCCGGAGTGGCCGAGCGGTTCTAGGTGGTACCGTCTAGAACCGGGCAACCACAACGGTCGCAGGTTAGAATCCTGCCTCGGACATGGATGTGTGTGATGTCCTTAGGTTAGTTAGGTTTAAGTAGTTCTAAGTTCTAGGGGACTGATGACCTGGGAAGTTAAGTCCTATAGTGCTCAGAGACATTTGAACCATTTGAATTTGATACCTCCACTATTTTCACATTTTGTGATTCTACAGTCGGAGGTGGTCTACCATTGTGGATACTCGTTATTTGACATAGATATAGCTTGCACGTAATTTACTGGCTGACCCGGATTCATAAAATTTTATTGCGGCTGCCAGTGGCTTGACCCTGATTGTCACCAATATTCATTGTCACCACGCATGTTTTTTGATTTATCCTTGTACGGACTGCCCGATTTATTTTCATTTCGTCTTTTAGGATTATTATTATTATTGTTGTTGTTGCCATTTTCACTAATATATTGCCTTTGATTACCATTCGTATGCTGGTTATTATTATTATTACAGAAGCAATCATATTTTGCACAACGTGATCCGGCGGCAAACCTGTGTAGACTATTTACAACACATCCGACAGGAAAGCTTGAAGAGTAACAATCATATTTTTGTTTGTAAAGATTTTTACCATTGCTAAACTTTCCATTACCATGAATTTTGATTTTGATTCTCTTGGGTCTACCTTCGCCCCTATTTCCATTACTTTCGTTTCAGGAACCTTTCCCGTTAGAACAGTTGTTACTAGTTTTCGCGTCAGAGTTCTTTCTGGCGTCTTCTTGGACTAAGTATAACGAATCTATCACAGATAAAAATTCCTTAAGATTAGTATCTGTAACATTAAACAGTTTCTCCCTAATATGTATTAGCAATCTAGCCTTCAATACTCGTAACAAGTGCCGTGAAGTTACTGGCTCATCCTGGTACCGTGTCATATTAATGTATTTTTCAAAGTATTTTCTCAAAGAGTCTGTCTTCGGGTTATGTATTTCTGCGTTATATACGGTCTTTCTTAGTCGTTCTTGAGTAGACGCCGACTAGAACTGGTCGAGAAACGCCTTCTCAAGTTCGTTAAGTGTTTTGCATGCTTCTACTGCGTTCAACGCCCAGAGCGATGCGTCACCGGAAACGTGTGAAACCACAAACTGGATTTTATGTTCCTCCGCCCAAGACTTTGGAAGACTACTTCTAAAGTTTCTGATAAAAACTACGGGATGAGTATTCTTTTTACTCCCCTCGTTGTCTACTTGGAATTGGCTGCGTTTAATTAAGCTCTCTTCATGCATTAAGGTACTTAAGTGCATGGAGTTGTTGTCATTAGCAGGTGGTGTACTGACTTTATTACAAATACACTGTGCTTCATAATTCGGGTTTAAAAAAAAATGGTTCAAATGGCTCTGAGCGCTATGGGACTTAACATCTATGGTCATCAGTCCCCTTGAACTTAGAACTACTTAAACGTAACTAACCTAAGGACAGCACACAACACCCAGCCATCACGAGGCAGAGAAAATCCCTGACCCCGCCGGGAATCGAACCCGGGAACCCGGGCGTGGAAAGCGAGAACGCTACCGCACGACCAATTCGGGTTTCTTGGTGAAACAAAATGATGGGGTAACATAGTTTGATTACCGAAACTTGGTCTTTCATGCGCTGCAGTAGAGGTCATCGGCAAATTTTCATTGTTCCTTTGCCTGTCGGTACCAGCGTCCTTGTTGCTGTGTGCTGACATTGTTTCAAAATTGTGGTTTTCCATGTTCAGTATCTTGTTTACTTCGGTTCGGACTTATTTCTGTACTTCTGTGGGGATGTCATTCTGTGTTAACCCCACAGTAGTAGCTAAAGTTTTGGACTGGGTTTCTGATTTATCTACTTCGGTTTGAAGATTATTCACTTGAGTGGGTGTGTTTGCCAACAGTCAAATATTAGTTTTTATTGCACTGATTTCTTTGTTGAAATGAGGCGTAATTGCTTTATCGCGATCGACTAACACCTGATTAATTCTCAGGACGATTTCCTTATGTCGTTCTCCCTGATCTCTCGTTGCTGTTCTTTTATAGTATTTTCTTGTCTACGCTTTTCCTTTTCCTTTTCACGTTCCTCTTCCCTGCGATTACGTTCCTGTTCACACCTCTGTTCCCTTCGCTCGCTTTGCTCTTCCGTGATACTGAACTTTCCAAATAATAATACTAGCATATCCAGTACTGGCATACCTTGAAAGTTGCTTACTTCTGCTCCTTGCCCAGTAGAAATATTATCGTAAGCATCTAAAGGCTTAACTGCAGGAATGTCCATTTGTGTTGGCAACTGCTCAGTTTCATTCTCGCTTGGAATATCAGGTAATAAATTGTCATCGTCATTATTTACATTCTCAAGTACTCGCACTGAAGTGCACGAAGGTTGATCTACACTCCTGGAAATTGAAATAAGAACACCGTGAATTCATTGTCCCAGGAAGGGGAAACTTTATTGACACATTCCTGGGGTCAGATACATCACATGATCACACTGACAGAACCACAGGCACATAGACACAGGCAACAGAGCATGCACAATGTCGGCACTAGTACAGTGTATATCCACCTTTCGCAGCAATGCAGGCTGCTATTCTCCCGTGGAGACGATCGTAGAGATGCTGGATGTAGTCCTGTGGAACGGCTAGCCATGCCATTTCCACCTGGCGCCTCAGTTGGACCAGCGTTCGTGCTGGACGTGCAGACCGCGTGAGACGATGCTTCATCCAATCCCAAACATGCTCAATGGGGGACAGATCCGGAGATCTTGCTGGCCAGGGTAGTTGACTTACACCTTCTAGAGCACGTTGGGTGGCACGGGATACATGCGGACGTGCATTGTCCTGTTGGAACAGCAAGTTCCCTTGCCGGTCTAGGAATGGCAGAACGATGGGTTCGATGACGGTTTGGATGTACCGTGCACTATTCAGTGTCCCCTCGACGATCACCAGTGGTGTACGGCCAGTGTAGGAGATCGCTCCCCACACCATGATGCCGGGTGTTGGCCCTGTGTGCCTCGGTCGTATGCAGTCCCGATTGTGGCGCTCACCTGCACGGCGCCAAACACGCATACGACCATCATTGGCACCAAGGCAGAAGCGACTCTCATCGCTGAAGACGACACGTCTCCATTCGTCCCTCCATTCACGCCTGTCGCGACACCACTGGAGGCGGGCTGCACGATGTTGGGGCGTGAGCGGAAGACGGCCTAACGGTGTGCGGGACCGTAGCCCAGCTTCATGGAGACGGTTGCGAATGGTCCTCGCCGATACCCCAGGAGCAACAGTGTCCCTAATTTGCTGGGAAGTGGCGGTGCGGTCCCCTACGGCACTGCGTAGGATCCTACGGTCTTGGCGTGCATCCGTGCGTCGCTGCGGTCTGGTCCCAGGTCGACGGGCACGTGCACCTTCCGCCGACCACTGGCGACAACATCGATGTACTGTGGAGACCTCACGCCCCACGTGTTGAGCAATTCGGTGGTACGTCCACCCGGCCTCCCGCATGCCCACTATACGCTTTCGCTCAAAGTCCGTCAACTGCACATACGGTTCACGTCCACGCTGTCGCGGCATGCTACCAGTGTTAAAGACTGCGATGGAGCTCCGTATGCCACGGCAAACTGGCTGACACTGACGGCGGCGGTGCACAAATGCTGCGCAGCTAGCGCCATTCGACGGCCAACACCGCGGTTCCTGGTGTGTCCGCTGTGCCGTGCGTGTGATCATTGCTTGTACAGCCCTCTCGCAGTGTCCGGAGCAAGTATGGTGGGTCTGACACACCGGTGTCAATGTGTTCTTTTTTCCATTTCCAGGAGTGTATGTGAGGGTCTGATGCCTTTTCTCCATCGGCCTGCTCATTCGACTTTACTTGCTTCTTTGGTCTAACTATGTTTGTCGCTATATACCCACAAAATGCCTTGCAACTAACACATTCTGAAATGGGCCATCTCTTCAAACAGAATTTGTTACATTTTCATAGCCTATTTGGTCATACAGAAGATGAGATATGCAGATTTGCAGTGACTCAGCAATATCTAAAAAGTGGGTGTGCATATACAGGGTGCTCAGATATTCTCGTTTCCAACTTCTAGGACTTGTTGAGAGAAGTCAGCACGTAATATTTTGAATATGGACCCATATCTAGAAACGTGCCATAAAGTCAGATGTTGAAGTCATCCAAATTTGGATGAGGTATTGAATTAGGCATGATGCAGTACAGTTGTTAGGTAACAATTCTAAAAGGAAGCATAACGAAACATCCATACCCGTACTAGGAAGCTGTGGTACTGAATGTCCACCAGGAAATAAGGTTTCAGCATGATGGCAGCATGATGGTGCCCCGCCTAATTTTTCATGTGCAGCTCGGAGACATCTGAACAGATGTTATGGTGAAAAATGGATAGGGCGAGGTGGCCGCCATGATCGCCAGATTTGACTCCTATGTACTAATTCTTGTCAGGTTGTACACAAAGTTTTATTTGCGAGACGCCTGTAGAGACGGAGGAAGATCTGTTAGAATGAGATCTGTCTAGTGTACTAGAAACTGAAGAGACACCAAGTGGGATGGTGAGTGTGTACCAGAACATGCTTCGTAGGTACAATGTCTTTAACAAAGAAGGTGGTCGCCAAAACGAGCGACTGTTGTAATCCGTGATTACCTTTCTGTACGCCCAATACGCTGAATCCCTTCTTGTTCTGGAATAACGTAAACATGTACTGTTTCAGTGTTAATAGAAACAAATGTGCTTAAGTTATAAATGGATATTTCGTTATGTTTCCTTTCGAATTGTTACCTTCGTAACGATTCTACTGCGTCATGCCTGCTTCAATTCCTCAAGCAGAAGTGGATGAGTTAAATATCTGAATTGAACCCGTCATAGAACAGAAAATCTGTTCAAAATAATACGTACTCAGTCCTCCCTGCAAATCCTAGAAGTTTGTGATGGGAAATTTCGAACACCGTGTGTTTCCCCCTTTTTTCATGAAAGTAACTTCCTTTTCAAGTCTTATTACAGTTGCAGCTTGCATCAAGGTTTGCTTGGGTCTATAAGCGTAGAAGATTCTTGTGAGAGCTGAATAGTAAAGAAACAATCACATAGTCTTGACAATGGACAGAACGAGCCTCAGATACTGATCAGACGGCATCAAAGATATGCGTTTATGATAGGGTATGCTCAGCGGCCGGCCGAGGTCCTGTTTTACAAGTGCTGGGTTGGCACCGCTACCTGCCTAGACGGATTATAGGAAGCGGCTAGCTGTCTCCCCATGCCACAGCGAATGGCTGGCACAACTTTTTGCTCCATAATTAACAATTGGCTACAAATCTAGCGAAACGGAAAACATGCTTTTACGTTTCGTTTTACTGTGTTAGAGAAGAGCTCCTCTCTCTCCACAAAGAAAAAACTGTGGCAGGTTAGGATCTTAAAAATACAGACACGGGATGCCACAATACTGTCCACTACCCACTTCTGAGTTCGTTTTGTCTTTTGGCTCCAAGTCTGAGCGTGGAATACTCTGGGTTTCAGAGAGCACGTTTTATATTGGCAAAGACATTATGACACCAGAGGAGTGGCTGTTGTGTCCCACCCCTGCACTAATTAAACTAACCATTTGATAGGCTAAGTCTCTCTTTCTTTTTGTTTTTAGGAGACTCTTGCATTGCTCAGACCTGTCATTGGAAAAGACAAGCGAAAACATAGAAAAATTAAGATGGGTATGAGATTTCGTGATTTCCACTGACAGACACATGCTTCACTCTACTCTCTAACACCAGTCTGGTATGGACGTTCTCTTTTTGAACTCACAAATCAGTCATCTAATTGACTATATCTGACTGCAGGAAAGCTTCTGTCTTGTCATGTGGTCTTGGACAATGTCTGATTGGTACTATGTAATTGCGGAATGACCTTCTGCCTTAGCATTCAGCTGAGTGGACAGATTTCTATTTGAGCTCTTGCTTTGTCGGATTAAAATCTGTCATTAGTCGTGTGATTTTAAGCATTTCTTGTTCAGATCTTTCAAGGTGTAGAAGACTTAATATATTTTGATTCTTACAGAAGAGCAGGTTCGGTATGAGCATCACTCAATATTACTTATTTTACTGAATTTAGTCGTTATGATTTAATTCATAAACTTAGAATGTTCTTGACCCTTTTAGTATGGTTGTTTGAAAGTTTAATGACAGTTTTTGCATTGGTATTAGTGCACAACATCGTCCTAATTAACATAAATATGAAGAGGTATTTTTCGGTACCGGTACTGAGGATGTAGGGCCTTTTGACAGTGAGAGCATTCTTTGGAAACCTATCAATGATACCTTTGTGAAAATTACCATTTCTTCTTTTACTGTATATATGCTAGGACTGATTGCAATATTAGCGTCATGCGGAAAAATAACTAACTACGATTGTTGTATATTAGAAGCAAGATCATTTACATATAGGTTGAACAATAGGGAGTCTAAGATTGAGCCTTGGGGAATCCCATGCTTGATTACCTCACAGTGAGGATAATCTCCCCCGATTACGTTGTTAAGTTACCAAACAAAACTTTTCTTTTTCCAGCTTCTATAGTGTTTCTTCAAGCAGGTGCGTGTTGCCCTGTCATACTGACGTATACAGGACTTGCCGCAATTATAAGAGATTTTGTATATTACACTCTTTTCCAGAGTTCAACTATTGTCTTTACCACTGGCCAAAAAGTGTCCAGTGGTGTTGTACACATAAAATAATGTTTTGAAGTTTGTGGATTTAAGCTTTTTGACCTTATTCAGGTTGGCTTATGCGAAACATGGAATCGAGCAGGTGTTGAGGTGTTGGATCGATCACAGCTGCTTCACTTACTTGTTTAATCTCATTTGTATATCTATGTGTTTGTAATACTGGAGCTATCTAATATAAGATTATTTTGTTCAGCCACATCCTTGAGACAGGTGACCAAAGTTTATTCTTCATTTTCATTCCGGAGCCATTGTTTTAACTTGTTATGTATTTCGTTAATGTGTCACGCACACACACACACACACACACACACACACACACACACACACACACACACATCAAAAAAGGTTTTGTATCACTTCGGTTCCCAGAACTCCTGAAGATAAACATTGACTCTGGATATTGTACCACAGACATAGTCACTTTGACTGTTCAAAGATGTCACTAAACCCGCCCGAAGATGTAAACAACCATGTATGAGCAGCGCCTAAGAGGCGCAGGGGATCCAACAGCCGATCAGTTCCAGTCATTCCACCAGGAAGGAGGTACACGGCTAGTGTTGTCTGTAGTTAAACAGTGCCTAGACGGAAAATACCGCAGTTCGATCTCGTTCGCATTGTTACTTTGTGCCAGCAAAGCCTCTCAACAAGGGAAGTGTCCAGGCGTCTCGGAGTGAACCAAAGCGATGTTGTTCGGACATGGAGGAGATACAGAGAGACAAGAACTGTCTATGACATGCCTCGCTCAGGCCGCCCAAGGGCTACTACTGCAGAGGATGACCATTACCTACAGATAATGGCTCGGACGAACCCTGAAGGCAACGCCACCACGTTGAATAATGCTTTTCGTGCATCCACAGGACGTCATGTTGCGACTCAAGCTGTGCGCAATTTGCTGCATGATGCGCAACTTCACTCCCGACTTTCATGGCGAGTTCCATCTTTGCAACCACGACACCATGCAGCGCGGTACAGTCGGCCACAACAACATGCCGAATGGGACGCTCAGGATTGGTTCAACGTTTTCTTTACTGATGAGTGTCGCATATGCCTTCAACCAGACAACCGTCGGAGACGTGTTTGGAGGCAATCTGGTCAGGCTGAACGCCTTAGACACAGTGTCCAGCGAGTGCAGCAAGGTGGAGGTTCCCTGATGGTTTGGGGTGACATTATGTGGGGACGACATACGCCGCTGGTGGTCATGGAAGGAGCCGAAACGGCTGTACGATACGTGAGTGCCATCCTCCGACCGATAGTGCAACCATATCAGCAGCATATTGACGAGGCATTCGTATTCATGGAGGACAATTCGCACCCCCATCGTGCACATCTTGTGAATGACTTCCTTCAGCATAACGTTTCTCTCGACTAGAGTTGCCAGCATGGTGTTCAGACAAAAACCCAATCGAACATGTCCTGGTTAGACTGAAAAGGGCTGTTTATGGACGACGTGTCCCACCAACCACTCTGAGGGATCTACGCCGAATCGCCGTTGAAGAGTGGGACAATCTGGGCCAACAGTACCTTGATGAACTTGTGGATAGTATGCCACGACGAATACAGGCACGCATCAATGCAAGAGGACGTGCTACGGGGTATTAGAGGTACCGGTGTGTACAGCAATCTGGACCAACACTTTTGAAGGTCTCGCTGTAAGGTGGTACAAACATGCAATGCGTCGTTTTCATGAGCAATAAAGAGGGCGGAAATGATATTTATGTTGATCTCTATTCCAATTTTCTGTACAGGTTCCGGAACTCTCGGATTCGAGGTGATGCAAAACATTTTTTGGTGTGTGTATTAACTGCTGCTATATTAGTACAAAGAAGCGAGTATGAGCTGGACAGAGTTTGGGGTGTAGAAGATGAGAACTAGTTTTTCGACCTACCTGCCAGCTTCAAAGGCATTTAAGTTAAAACATCTTGACATATGCGTGCCTTTTTACTTGTTAGTATTAGTACCCATGTGTGTAATATAATCTATCGTGTCAAGCAAAGTAACATGACACATATATCGAGAACACAATAAATCGGATACCTGAGAACTTCAAAAGACACGCAAACTTAGAACACAAAGCGGCCTTAAATGCTATTTGTCGTGAGGTTAAATAGGAATAAACCCCTTGCTGGGTGAAACACTCCGCCCTTTAAGGTATTTTCACAGCTGACCACGGGAGCAAATCAGCACAGAGCATTGTAAGAGATCAGTGTCTCTTACCTAAATATTCTTTGGTTGGTATGGCTATGCATTCAAGAAATACAGGTATCGCTGATGCACGCTTATTTGGTTTTGGGCAATGTCGAGACAGTCTACAGTGCTGTGAATAAGTTAATAATTTTTGGATTGGGTCGATGAAATGCTCGCCTAAGTGGTAAGTCTTTAAGGAAGCATTGATTTATTTATACAGAAGTTAGTTGAGGGGGGAGCCCATATAAATAATTATTTTTTTTCTGAAGAGTGAAGCTGCTTAAGAACGCGAGGTTGTATGATTAATAGCGGCATAACTTATTTAAGTGACTCATCACTATTTCAGTGACAGTCGCAACTGTATTAAATGTGAACGTTTTTGAACGTAGCGCAAATTTACAAGACGCATTATCCTAAAGGCGATATTGAAAGTTTGAATACCTACACTGACGAGAGTTCCTGGCAGAGAGAGACTCGAATTCGATATCTTTGGCTTTCACGGTACGTGCTCCGCCGAAATATTTTTTTCTATCGAAGCACGTCGTAAGGCGCTTCTTCCCAGCTAAGATGACGTTTACATGCCCAAATATGCTTTCTTCCAGGAGTTCTAGTTCTGCAAGTTTCGCAGGAGAACTTCTATGAAGTGTCGAAGGTAGGAGATGAGGTACCGGCGGAAGTAAAGCTGTGAGGACAGTGGGTAGGTCGTAGCTCAGTCGGTTACCAAATCGTTCTCGTCTCCACCAAGTTCACCTTGCCGACTTCTAGCTTTGCTTTTTGTGCGCCGGACACGGATGATCATCGCTTTGTTTGTAGCCCTGCAGTAGAGGTCTGGCGCTTGGTCCAGCGAAATTCGGCCTTCCTCACACGTCCCACTCCTGACTAAACAGCAACAAACATGATGTTGTTCCCCGATGACGTGTACTACTCGCTCTGTGCATTGGTTCCGTGGCTTGCAATTCGATATTTTTTTGCACCTGCGAGAAGAGTATTCTCGATTTTTGGACGTTGTGCCATTGTCCGTAATCCGAAATATAGCGAATACTTTTCAGGCTTCGCTTGGAGTGATTCCTAGGACCCGCCGCGTAGTTGGACTGTCCGTGCAATGAGCAGTTGATGTGATGCACTATTTTTTGATACTATGAACCCCTTTATTTCGAGAAGAGGTGGATGAATTTCTTTACGGCTACGGGCAGCTTTCATGGACTTCTAACTTCGACAAAAAGCTATTCTTTGTTTACATACATTTGATTCCCTTCCTCCTTTCTTAATTTAGATCTATTACTATAGGCGCAGACAGGGGCCGGCGTCCGAGATGGTGCAGATATTTTTTTATGGTCAAAGTAGCAGTGGCAAATACACCACTTTTTTGCAGGTTCCTTATAATCAGGAAAGTGAGATAGGAACAAGAAACAGAAGTTAAAAAAAACTAGTAATGGCCCGATTTCATAAGCATAAAGTGAAAAATTGTCAGTGGAGCAAATTCCTGTAAATGGCAAAGGTATCGAGTTCGAGCCTCGGTCAGGCGCACAGTTTTAATGTGCCAGAAAGTTTCATACTATCACCCACTCCGCTGCGGAGAGAAAATTTCATTCGTAATACATGAATTAGATCTGAACTTAATATGATCATTTTAACGACCTTAACTGTGAAGAATCATAATGCACCCAGACTTCTCATTATACTAACTATGATATCTAAACTGAGTTCTGTTTAACTGAAGGCACGTACGTGAACTATCTGCAAGCTAGTAGTGGATCTGGGAGAGAACGATCTTAAGGCCCACTGTTCTCCTTACGTAAAACTGACGTCATTTGGCCTTGGCCCTTGTATAAACAAATCACCTACGTGTGCTCTTAAATTATGTTTACACAAGTGGAATTAGTGATTCTAATGAAATAAAAGTGTCCACTGTCGTCATGAATTTGCCGCCTTCCTCCTTCCACCATCCGCCAATCCAAGAAGCTCACCTGTGCCCTGCCTATAGTAAACAATTATATATCTGTCATATTTATACAAGTATAATTTATTATCTTAATATAAACAAAATGTGTACCTGAGCCCTCATAATTTATTTAAATTTGCTACAATCTTGCTGATTTTCTCCTAGCATTTATGACGCCCACTTTATAAATCTTCATCCAGATCCACACATAGGTTATCATAAATATGATATTTTAAATGTTTAATAATTACCACGGTGCATTATTTAAACAAATACGCTCTAGCTAGAGACCGAGGCTATTTATGTAGGTGCTTTCCACTCTAATGTATTAGGCCCTGCGCTATCAGGTTGCATTGGAAATGAGGGCCTACACACTATGACGACACTATCAGGATACCTTCGAGAAGTGTGGCAATATAAGATAATAATAAACTTGTAAAATAATGGCGGGATGTAAAAAAATCCAAGAAGAACGTTTCTGCAGATAGGTATGAGTAATTAAACTGGTTACATCATTAAGAAAACGTCAAATACATTGCACCACAGAGTCACCAAAGCAGTGGCGTGCAGAAATGGTAGAACATTTTTAAAAAGATCCACTTACACAGAGTTTAAAATGATGGGAAACTCTCTGGTGCAACCTACATAGTTCTCAATACTATACCACATCTAACAGCCCTATCACTATTCTACTGTTCTGTTCAAAAATGGCTTTGAGCACTATGGGACTTAACATCTGTGGTCATCAGTCCCCTAGAACTTAGAACTACTTAAACCTAACTAACCTAAGGACTTCACACACATCCATGCCCGAGGCAGGATTCGAACCTGCGACCGCAGCGATCACGCGGTTCCAGACTGAAGCGCCTAGAACCGCACGGCCACAACGGTCGGCACTGTTCTGCCAAATGAAGATCCCACAATACAGATTTTACAACTAATAGATTTTACGTAATTTGTAACATACCTTGTTGTTATGAAAACGACTCCAACAGCCTTAAAACGGTCCGTTACTGCTTGTAGTTAACTAATTAATATTTTGTGCTTAAGTTTAACACACAGTCGTCTTTACAAGGCAACTTTGTTAATGATGAAAAGGTAATTCAGTAAAACAGTACTGACAACGGAATAAATAAAGAGTTGAAATTAGTTCTTTCTTGGAGACAATAACTAAGTACCTAGACTGCGACCCACCTATGACATTGAATATACTGGAAATTGCCTGTTAATCAATTAAGCCACATCTACCTGCTTTTCTTTCTTCTCCTGTAATGCAGTTTGTGGTAGTGCAGTTCTCATGCAGCTAAGACGGAAGCTGGTACTTACCATTAACCATTCCACATAAAGTTTAAAGATTCTAATGATTCTGAAGAGACTCTTTGGTTTAAAATGCTTAACTGTGTTAGAATCTGGTAGCAGAAGTTAAATGTAATTGTGGAAATTAATGCTAATACTGTGCAAAGAAGCATAAACACTGAATACTTTGAAGAACCATAATGATGTCTTAAAACATCAGAAAACAGTGTCACTGTTGTCTGTATGAAATCCAATTCTATACCTGTGGAAGTGGTATATGTACTTTGCAATACTGTTCAGCATGAAAGTATGTATTGACAATGCAAAGAATGTAAAACTACCAAAATGTTGAACTCCAAATGGCTCTGAGCACTATGTGACTTAACATCTGAGGTCATCAGTCCCGTTGAACTCCAGAGACTAACTAACTGACACAAACAGCTTGTCCAGTGTTAGCAATCTGGATATGTACGTTGGCTGTGAAGTGAGTAAGCATATTAATTGTTTAATTTTATTGAGTAGCTAACAACCACTTCATTCTCTTTCTACAGCATACTCTCCCACAATAAAAACAGAATCATAAACATTAATACTGTTCATTAATGAAGGACACATTGACCTTACTTGCGTGAGCAGTTAACTGCATACTGATAACTTATAGCGTGGCAGCATTTATGTAAACTGGAACACTACTCTTATAAGATAATTACAGTAAAACATTTCTTACTTTAACTGTGGTGCAAATGTACAGCAAGGAATTCAAATTAATTGTTTCTTATTTGGATATTTCTTAACAAATGTTATGTTATGTTGAATGGCTGAAAGCCTTTGGTATAAGGACCATTAGAAGTACCATGCCAACATAATAATACACTTAATGATAGACACACTGTTATCCAGTACTATGAAGCAGTACTAAAACTTAACATCATAATGTTAGAAAACAAAGTTGCTCACATACCAATGTAGAGTTGCTTGAGTTGAAAGATTTACAGGAAATTGTTCATTAAATGACAAACACTAATATTTTTTAAATTTTCGTCTTATTTCACGCGAACAAGTAGTTAATTTCGTCTGGTAGTTTACATGGAACAAATAAAGTTCTATAGATCCTGCCTGGCAGTGGTGGTGGCTGACGAGCTGTGTGCTCGAATAATATCTGCTTTTTTCTGTGGTTCCATTTCATACAATCATGTATGATTAAGCCAATGATCCTCTTGAAGTATTAACTTGAGCCTTCATACTGCTCTTGCGGTACGTGAAACAAACCATTCGCTGGAGGCGGATAATTAGGATTTACAACAGAGAAAGCCTCCGCAAAGCCTCTGCTCTGGTATTCAGCTTGCTTTGTGCCGCAGATAAGCCACTTCTTCACGACTCGCACAACACGTTAACTATCACTCTCAAATTACATTATATGCACAGTTAGACATCACAGAGCATAGTTAAGTCTTTTAATGTAACCATTCAGATTATATTTCTGCGTTCACATTGCTAATTACTCACAGCCCTGAATTTAGAAATCGGCCGCTCACACGAGATGTTACTCAAGTGGAGCCATATTGCAGACTGTGTCTTTGTTCCCGTGCGCACCGTGGTGCGTGCGCTCCGGTTTGGTGCCTGTCACGTCGCTAGTCCTGCCCCGTCACAGACGCATATAATGGACATGCCGCTGGGATGTCATACTGTTTGACATATCTTTTGAGAATTTTTTTTAACGCAACCGCAGCATGAAACTGTTGTAAATGATTTGAAAATTTACATAAAATAATTTAAACAAAATGAAAATTTATAAAATTATGTTATGGACTTTTTAAATATATTTTGTAGTTTTATCAGGTGATTTCGTGTATATCCGTTACACACTTTTAACTTAAGAACAATGGTCAACACATTATGATGTCACTATCAAACTGTGCTTCCTTGCCGATTTTCTCTCTGTATTCCAAATAACTAGTTTCAACTACTTTTCAGTATCGTCATCGAAAGACACATGTAGCTCACTGTAAGCATGACTTTTAACCTTTAACGATTAACGCAGGACGAGACAAACTGAGACAAGAGTTAGCTGTCTTAAATGTAGCTTCATTTATAATGGTTCTTACAATATGTCGCTCCATGACCCACTAACACAGGTGACACCTAGTCTCACACTATCGTGTGTTAATAACATACAATACTGAGCAAGTGCTACTGTCAGAGCTCCATATGTACTCTAAAGGAACAAGATCTATGTAATACAAGCAAATAAAGTTCAATGAACCATCTTCATCCAATTGTAAGCACGTAGCCAAATTGTGCTACTGTACTGCTTTGTTGATACAGGTCGAGACAGATCATATTTTAATATGGTAGCTATGATTACTCCATGAAATTAAAAACTTCTTTGTAAAACACTGAATACAATTAAAGAATCGTTATTTTAATGTCAAAAGGTAGAACTGACAGACAGTACCACCGTTTGTCGATGTTAGCAGTCTATAGCGTCAAAAACGGCCTTTTATTACTCCATTACATAACAAGTATAATTCGTTGTCCATTCCCGTACGTCGGGTCTGTACGATACAGTTCTGTGTCATCTATTAAGAGTGCTTTGCGATGTGGGAATAGCTCTCCAGAGGTAACTTTTACACTTCGTTAATTTAGCGACGACCTGAGGCTACAGTGGGATGTATACCACAGGGAGCATCAGATTCCGTTGTTTACAATTATAATTCGTTTTGTTCATCCATATGTAAGAATCCTTTACTAATATTACAGTGACTGTACAGATATACTTAGAAAAACACCTTTTACAGTGGAAGTAATCGTAATTTGTGTAAGAAGCTGTGAGCACTACGTAAAGGAAACGGATGGCATCATATATTTTTATACATAAATGGAGAAAAAGACGATACTTTCTAGAGACATGACGTCTTGACGAAACTATCAATTCTCCAGCTATTCTTTAATAAGCTCTTCGTGTACAAAACACACACATGTAGCACTATTCCTGCATTTAATTGCTGTGTAACTGTAGAAAAATGACAAAAGGCTCACATATTGCCTCTACTAGGAGGCCCCATGCATACTAAGGTCCTACTGTAGAATATACCAATACACATTAATTTACATGATTCTCTAGACATGCATGGAGATTTAGGATTAGGTAACCATCTTACAAAATACTCAGACATATATCTTTCTGAAGAATGAGCGTGGTATTAAGCTGTGATTTATTACTCTGCAGTTTTGCTACTGGTAGCAGGTAGCTTATTCTAATACTTAAGCATGATGGCAAAATTATGATCTCACACACAAAATTCATTTGATCTTAGTACCAGAATAATAAATGTTATTTCCACAACTAAATGACTGTTTTAGTTTGTCAAAAAACTCGCCATAGTTCTGCTAAAATCTGTATCAACGTCGTAGAAATGTCATACAGTAGTAACCACCCAAGGTTGGGTAACTTCCGACATTAACAGTCGGCAGGCACTTCTTTTTTTTTTTTTACATTGGTTATTGTATACGTTTACCTGGATGAGATGTGGTGTCTGCTTAGTAGTGATATCTCGCATTAGACGTTTCTAGTTCACTCAAGATTTATTGTTGCAGCAGTGTATATGGCATTCCTGAATGATTTCATTTACTGATAACTAACACAATTGGTTCTGAGATACCAAGCATCGACTAATACTGCCACTCTCACACTAGTACGTTGTGTAGCCTTCACAGGTGCCAATGCAGGTACAAAATAAGGCATCCAGTCGGTCGTACTGATTGCAAATAATATCGCTGATTACGTTATACCACGCTTGCTCCACCTGTTCACGTAGTTCTGTAAGAGTTGTTGGCTGTCGAGTGACGCGAGTCACTTCTTGGCCCATTATATCCCATACAGCTCGATTAGAAACAAGTACAGAGATAATACTGGCCAGGGAAGTTGCAACACGTCTTGTGAAGCGTGTTGAGTTTCACACACATGTGTTTGAACAACACATCCTATTACAGTTGCAAGAACGACAAAAGAATGGGTTTAACAACATTCTGCACATACCAAGTTCTGGTTATCGACCCCTTCAGAAACACCAACGGTGAACGAGAATTGTAGCTTGTCGCACCTGAGACCTTAACACATGGGTTGGGACCAATGTGCCTCGGACAAATGCACTCTCGCGAGACCGCTACAGTTGCAGGTTCGAATCCTGCTTCAGGCATGGATGTGTGTGATGTCCTTAGGTTAGTTATGTTTAAGTGGTTCTAAGTTCTTGGGGACTGATGACCTCAGATATTAAGTCCTATAGTGCTCCGTGCCATTTGAACCATTTTTTTCGAATGCACTCTACGATGCAGCGCTCGCCGTGTCTACCTCGTACATGCAAACAACCATCACTTGCGTATAGCCAGTATCTGCATTTATCGCTGAAGACTATGGCGCGCCATTCCATCTTTCAAGTAATCCCCTGACGGCGCCATTCGAGCCGTGCTTACCAATGCTGTGGCGTTAGTGGAAGAGGGACTAGAGGTGCACGTCGTCGTAGTCTCGCTGCTAACAATCGCTTGGTAACAGTTTGCGTTGATGCATCTGAGCTCACAAGCCCTCTTATTTGTGCAGTGGTAGCTGTACGATCTGCCACTGCTACCCTTACTATACGACAATCCTGGTGGGCGTCTGTGCTGCGTGGAAGTCCAGAACCTCATCTAGAGATGTGAGAAGTTTCACGTGTACACTCATATCAACACCGTTGCACAACCAACTTAGCACGTCCAAGTTGTGGGGCAGTCCTCTGAAGGGACCATCCCTCCTCTCAGAAGGTCACAATGTGACCCATTTGAAACTCGCTCAGTTGGCTGTAGCAAGCATGAGTACGCCTCTGTGACATGGTTGCCTGCTTTCTTTACATGTTTGCACCACACTGAGGATTCTGGCTCTGAACATTGCCTGTTAAATGGTAGACATAGATGGCGCTGTGGTAGCTAGGCCACTATGCTTTCTATTGGTGAACGACATTGAAACCATTATCATTGCATCTACTTTGCCATAGGAGGGATACAAATATGTCGTCATCGGATCACAATCAACGTCGTTTTCTCAGGTGTACTATTTTTTTTCCGGCACAGTTGTATGATAAATATATGCCGCTATATTTCATTTGCAAGTCGGTGTTTTTAGGTGTAGTGTGATACTACACTTACAAAATAGATACATACATTCCATGTCTTACCGATCTTACGAAAATCCCGGATATACCTATTCCTGACGAAAGAACATGGTATTAATCTACTATTTATAGCTCCATGTTGGTGCCAGTCTCTTTTCGTACTAATAAATGGTATTTTTTATAGTCATATTAAAGTGTAGATATGCCAGATAACTGTCTATACTTTAACAGGTATGCAACGGTAAAAACTTTCCTCCATATTTGTGACAAAAGCAACATGTGAAATATATTATTTTAGCATTTGCGACAGTATCCTCTGTTACACGTAGGCAAATGGAATAGTGACAGTTTTCTCTGTACATGACGATATTACAGCTAAATTGTGGCTAGCAGATAGCAGTAAAATCTTGCTTCAAAAACATAAAGGACATATAGTACAATAATACTCCCACTGCAAATTACAACTGAATTACTGAATGTTGTATGTCGAGTACATCGCAGTGATGGAACTGTGATAAAAAGAATTGTCAGCCTCGTTCTTTCGTAAAACAGGGTCATTACTACCTTTATAAGCAAAGGAATCAGTGGGTGTGAGGAAATGCTCTATAATCAATAAAACGAGAAATGGATTACTTCGCTTCTTATAGCTAGTATGGAAAAGAAATTCTACAGAACACACTTAAAACTCGTGCTACGTAGTCTGGGATAAGGATCTGTGAACCCAAAGCTCTGTGCAGCATGCTTGCACTATTAACATCCGAGCAACTACTTCACCAAGCACATTAAAAGATAATAGGCGGACACTGTATAAGATCGATCGAATTTGCAAGATGGAATAGGCAACTGACTAACCTATCTACATCAAATGTAGGTATTACCGAATTATGTTTGATTCCCACGAACAACAGTACTCCACAGGCCTTAGGAGAAAGAACCAATGTGTCAAATCATCGTAGACTGTTCCCTGTTAAAGAAAGTTAAACATTGTTGCATGTTAAGCACATGAAAAGTAAAACTTGAAGTGGAGTAGTGAACGAAAGCTGAAACATATGGTGAAAACAACAACCATAACGAAAGAATGTAAACTGCTGTTGCAAAAACAACCTGGCAGTTGTAGTAAGCAATGTAGAATCAGAGGTGCAGTAGCAAGATGTTTTTAACCATTGACCGAGAATTATTAATCCACCTTTCCCAATCTTCTCGCCATCAACAAATATACCACTGAAACTATAGTCTCCATGAATTTTATTTATCATACCAGCTGTTAAAATAACAATATTTGGAGGGATATCACCAAACAACTGTGTTAGAGTATGTTGTGGACTGGATATTGTACATCTTGTAGCACAGATCGAAAGCAGAAAGGAACTGAAGTTTTACTGTCCTAACAAATAGTTTTATTCTACAGGTCTCAACATATTAGGGTTACATAGCGGAAGAAATCCAGTACTGTCCTATTACACTACTGCTGGCAAAAGAAACTACCATAAAGTACCTAACAGTAAGCATCCAGAGAGACCTGAAGTGAAATGGTTACATAAAGCAGGAGTGGATGCTTCGCCGAGAGCAATCTTAATGAAATGTAAATCATGCACGAACACTGTTACAGCAAAAGTTGTGTGACTTGACTGGTAGTGGCTGATTACATGACTATAAGTAAACCAGTGGATTGTGTCGGAAGCTTTAGCCACCATCATCCTGTATCTGGCATAGCAATCATAAGAATAGGATAAAAGAGGTAAGAGTACTTACAGAGGCACATAGGTATTTTTTCCTCGATCAGTACATGTGTGAAGTAGCAGGAAAATAAATAAATGTAAAAAAACTGCATACAAACAGACGAAGAGACCTGCTACTGTTCTATTACACAATTTTCAACAGATGACTAGAAACGGTCGCAGTCTAAAATAAATGCGATTGCAGGCTTTCTTGTCGTCGCGGAGAGCCAGAAGCAGCCTTGAGTTCTGCTGCCGAAATGTTGTTCTTTGGCAATCTTGCTTTCTCGAGTATTTTGCAAGTCTCCCTCCTCACTTCTTCAGCTGCCTCCGAAGGGATCTCACGTACGGCTTGCTCGACGTTGCTGTTGATGTCACGATTTGGTAACGTTGTAGGAACGGGAGCAAAGTTCAGTCCTTTCGACAGCACGGAGATTGTTTGTTCACCCAGTTCTCTCTCTGTCTGCTTAATGACTTAAAATATTTGGAAGTAACTATCGAGAGCAATCTAAAGTGTAATGAGTACAAAACAAATAGTAGGAAAAGTAAATGCCATTCTAAGGTCCATTGGAGGAATGTTAAAGGAGTGTTATCCATCCATAAAGGAGATGGCTCACAAAACACTTGCTCACCCAATTTTAAGTATTGCTCTTCTGCCTTGTATCCTTACCAGGAACATTAATGGAATCTGTAGACGAGATTCAAAGAACAGTGATGCATTTTGTCAAGGGATAATTTAGATGCTGCAAGATGCTAAATGATTTGCAGTGTTAGATAGTACAAAAGAGATGTTCTGCATCAAGAAGCGTTACTGTTGAAAAAAAATTGGGGCAACATATTACTTCCTGCAACATACATCTCGTGGAATGACTGCAACAAGAAATTGGAGCTAATAGGGAGGTTTATGAAAGGGCATTCTATCGACACGTCAGTCGCGATAGTATCAGACGCTCTATCTTCAGAACAAAATTTATGTAATATACTTCTTTATAAAACTATTCAAGGTTGGGTAATAAAAGTATGTATACTCAGTGGGGGAATGCCGAGCTAACTTCTCCATTGGAGACCCATGACCCATGACCACCAAGGTCATTGCAGTCACTATTTTCTTACTGTACTGCGATCGAGTGAGGAAGCGCACTAGCTAGCACGATGAACTTGCTTTCGGGAGGGCGACGGTTCTGAATCGCGTTCGGCCATCCTGATTTACGTTTTCCGTGATTTCCCTAAGTTACTTCAGGCAAATGCCGGGATAGTTCCTTTGAAAGGGCACGGCCGATTTCCTTCCCACTCCGTCCCTAATCCGATGGGACCGATGACGTCGCTGTTTGGTCCCCTCCCCCAAATCAACCAACCATTTGTTTGCGACTGACGTGTTTGTGTGTGGAGCTCTGTTCCGGAGAACCTCGCTAGGAATTGTACATCAGGGTGAATGAATGTTAATGGTAACGTCTAACTCCTGGAAACATTAATTATAAATTTAGTGTGTGGTTGGTTGGTTGTTTCGGGGAAGGAGACCAGACAGCGAGGTCATCGGTCTAATCGGATTAGGGAAGGACGGGGAAGGAAATCGGCCGTGCCCTTTGAAAGGAACCATCCCGGCATTTGCCTGGAGCGATTTAGGGAAATCACGGAAAACCTAAATCAGGATGGCCGGACGCGGGATTGAACCGTCGTCCTCCCGAATGCGAGTCCAGTGTCTAACCACTGCGCCACCTCGCTCGGTTTTAGTGTGTGCTCTATACTAGTAGCTGCTTCATACGTAGAGTGACCTAGGTACATATTGCCTTGTAGCTCCGGTCATAGGCTGCTGGTGGGGTGGGATATTGATTAAAGACAGAGTGCTGTCCATTCAACCCCGCGTAACTGCTTATCCAATTGTCTGGTATGGCACAGCGCTGTGAGTTTGCTAAGAGTAGCAGGGACTGCTGATGAATATCAGCAGCCATGTGGCCCTATCCACTGAGGTGTGTGGTGAGAATTTGCAGCACTCTGGCATGGTACTAAATTTTCTGTGTGCACAGGACCTATTCAGCACGAGGGAGTGGTAGTGACCTTGTGGTAATTATTAAATACTGGAAGTGTTACAGAACTCTACGTGTGTCTGTGGATGACGATCTTGAAAAATTCGTTGGAAGTGGTTATTTGGAATACAGGAAGAAAATTGACATGGAAGTACAATTTACGTGGTGTGGTCTAGTTCTGAAATCTATGTAGGGTGCACCATTCTCATTATTTTAAAGTTAAGGTAAGTAGATTTTATTTAATTATACACCATTTGTCACAGATCCACTGTTCTGATAACTCTATGGAATCATGTATTTGTCTTTGTTTCATGTTTTAAAACGTCTGACTGTAGGAATTTTCCTAATAGGATCGTTTTCGATTTCTTCCCGGTATTTACAAGTCTACTATAACCTTATAGTCTTAGACTCCTCTAAGGCATCCTGATAATGATGTCATAGTGCGTAGGCCTTCGTTTTTGACTCACTAATAGTGTAGGGCCAAGTTTATTACAGTGAAATGCTCCTACATAAATGGACTTGGTATAAGAACGAGGGTATTTGTTTAAAGAATGCACAGTAGAAACTGTCAAACTTTTGAAGACTAGTATTTATGGTAATCAGTGTGTGGCCACAGATGACAGTCTTGAAATGTCAGTGTTTGGAATAATGGAGAAAAAATCATTAAAATCGTAACAAAGAATCCCAAAATAGTAACAAATTGTCCAAACTGTAAACAGAAATAGAAATTGGTCATACGTTGGAGTGCTTGCAGAAAATGTCAGACATGTCATCACTAAATTATACTAACTCAGTGAACACCTTTCACACATTGACTACAATGTTTAAGTGCCTGATGTCATAGAGATCAGACAGGTAAACATTTGTTTTTATGAGCATTGGTGAACAGTCTGTTTACAGTAGGGTCATTAATTGCACTTGCATAAACATTACTTAAGAGGACACATGCGTGATTTGTTTGCATAACAGGCAATGCCAAGTAATATTATTGTTTACATAAGGAGAACAATGAGCTCTTTGAGCTCGTTGTCTTACAGCTCAAGTACTAACATTTTGTATGCTTTCTTTACTAAACACAAGATTAGGTTTATGAGGTGATCATCTCCTTCATTCCTTAATATATTCGATTACTTTTCTTAACAACTGCCACAGTTCCATGGTTCAATTACAAAAGGAAAAGAGGCTTACAGTGCAGAACGATGAACAACAAGAAGAGTTTCATTATCTACAAACAGTGCATTTGGACACATCCTCTCATAGGCAGAACCACTTTGAAGAACATTTAGCATACTTGTGAGCTTGAATTGTTAAGTAGACACAGTTATGTGTAAACAAAATTTTAAAATCGAATGCTACTCCCAATCAGTTAGGCACTCCTCAGATGATTTGGATGCCTGTTAACTTCCATAATAGATAAAAACAAGCATAACTGCAGTAACACATACAAAAGACACTAGTTTATCAAATAGTCTTGAAATCATGTTTATGTCATTACGTCAATATTCTAGTAACTGGTTTAAGTAACTAACAAATAATAATACATTAAATTGTAATTAAATAACAAATAATAACATATTAAACTGGTCAGAAATGTTGACTCATGCTCAGTTGATGTCTGAATGGCTGCCAACCAAGCCTTGCATTGGATAATTTTTTACGGAGGAAAATTTTTTTGTTAGTTAATAATCGATAGTAATTTTCTCACAGGAAGACCCTTGGTATATGACTCTGTTAATTGTTATCTGAAAGTTGGACGATTCAGTATAGAATTTTTCATGACTTGCAGCCTCATACTTCACCTATGCACTATCATATTGTGGGGATTAAATGTACAAACTAGGAAATCGTTTACAAGTTGCAGATGCAACCCATGAATATCTTAACAAAACTATTTTTTCTTTAAAAAGGAAGGAATGGTTAGTTGTTCGTTAGGAACTATGAATTACTGCTTGAATGTGTAACGGGGTTTGTTCTAATAAGGTATTAGAAAGTTAGAAATGCTGATGTTATTTTGAGAGCAATCGCAGTAAGCTATAGTTACATTAGTTTTGAAAAAGAAGCTAATACTCCAGTAACATTAACACTCATAAAATTTGTCAAAACCTCTCTGGGTGAATTAAAATTATATGTGTGACTGGGACTCCCATGAAAATGAGCTATTGCAGTATCTCGTATGGACTGGTTTGAGCCTCAGAATCACTGTAATTTGGTAAATTTGGGAAGGGAGTAGTGACAAATTGAAATATTTGCTAATCCGTCAGGCATGCTTGAATAGATCTTTTGGAAAATTGTTGCCTTTCAAAGACAAGTTCCTGCTTGTTAGATTTTCTAAGAAAAATCCAAGATCTGCTTGAGAATAGATCCCCCGACCTCTTGGTTTGCAGTCAAGAGTTTTACTGCTTTTTTTGCTCCTATATTCTTATCTTAGATGACTAAAAAAAGGAACGAAAATCAAACGTAAGTCACCACCACTTTTACCTTCATAAAAAACAACTATCTCTCTTCAGTCATTGTCCCTAAGAATTCCCAAGAATTCTCCCAAAGTGATAGGATCCACAGATTGTAATTGATCATTTTTTACTACTTTTTAAATTTTTATTTATTTAAATATTTTTATTACGTGTTTATAATTAGAAAATGTGTACGAATGAGAATCCTATGAAACCAAATAAAGAAATATTATTCATAGAATAAACTAAAATAGCTCTGTATAGTACTTGAGCTAAAAGAATCTTTCTTGAAGAAATTGTGTAACTGAAGTTTCCTTATCCACTGTACATTGCCGTTTTATGTGTTCAATAATGCCACATAACATATCTACAACAGACTCCAACTGCTTCGCTAATTCAGAGGACGGAGAATATACAAAAACACTGCATAAATAATTTTTAGAGAGCGTGTGGTACCCAAACGTGTGTAGAAGGGCATTGTGAGCATTTTGCTGGTACCAATAGTAACCAAGCTACATTTTCTCCCCTTCATCGAAAGCAGCCAATGGTCATTCTCTTAAACCATGTAAGCGCATGATATTTTGCAAGGGGGGTCTTGATGTAACAAGTTAAGAACTTCCGTGACAGTCACCAAACGCTGGATAACGACATGTGCATGTAGCATTGTGCTTCAGTGTCCAGGAGGAGACAGCCAGAGAAAAGTGGGGACTCCATTAATCTGATAGCGTGGAGCCAATGACTCGTTGCATAATTTTGTTGGTGACTAGATACCAAGTCACACAAATCGTTGTTGGCAGAAAGTGGTGGTGTATTGTTTTCCAAGCTCGTTTCCAACTGACAGTTGGTTACTAGGTTTCTACCATGTTATGTGGAATTGCCTACAGAAGTGTGGTGAAAAAATCTTTTGTCTTCGGTGGGGGCTTTGCATAGAGATCCAAAATCATAGAAGTATTTGAGAATGAGCTGTGTCGCGAATTGTACCAACAACACTTGCGACATGCGAAAGAACCTCCAATACAAGATCCATGAGGAAGGTGTGTTGACTGTTCCATTGTTTCTGCATTTTGCTCATATAAAGGGCAAATGCCTGTACCTGGACGCTAACCAGTCCCAGCCCGCATTGTGGAGTGGGAGGGTGGACGTGACATGACATTATATATGTGTACTCTGGATAGCAAATAACAAAAGGCAACCTGAAGTCTGCGACCTATCATTGCTGGCAGGAGGAGCAGCTGTGCCACGTGATTGAGTTATGGCACTATAACAGAGCATTAAGTGGAAGGGCTGCAGGTAAGGAGGCAGGCGTAATATAATAGTTCTGAGCATAATTTTATTCTAACTAACCATCCAGTAAAATCCACTGGTACTCTTAAACCCAAACTTTTAAAAACTACTCGAAATAATTGATTTAAAACAATATGTCAAAAAATGAAGCGTTTAATTTAATTTAATGTGGTACCCTGGCCAAGAAAAACTTTACAACCGGAAGTGAATGTAAGACATGCCCTCATCCTATCACAATTACTGCAGTTCCTCATTTGTCTATCTTTTCTCAACGCAAATAGTTACAAAGGTCAACACAACTATCCGAGTTTGTCTCTCTAGGGGACACGAAAATAACCGTCTGAATACGGTACATATGAATAACATGACAAGTTTTCGGACTCCTTCTCCCGTAGAGTTTTCTTAGTTAAATATACGCCACAGCTGAGACACATAGAACACGCCCGGAATTCAAACCCCTGGGCGACGACGGTTCCAATCACCACAAATCACTATAAATCAAAAAGGTTAATGATTGGTACTATCCACGGTGTCACCAATACCGACCAAAGGCATCTTCTGTCCGGAACACGTCGTGTAGCAGGTTGATGCAGGCTGATCGCGCCACACTGTAGTACTGGGGCGGGAAGGTTGCGTGAGAGATTCAAAGGCGTCGGACTAGTGGCGATGATACCATCGGCACCGACACCACTTAGAGGTTAAGGTATTCAGTATACTGCAGCTGGTCCAAGTCCTAGAACAGGTTTTGATGCACCGTTGTATGTAAAATCTGTAGTAATAGCCAATAGTTTGCCACAGTAGTTCCACACACATCCTTTATAAATGTGACTGCCAAATATCTCAGTTCAGTAACTGTCAGGAGGGGGGTGTCAGCCCCTGGTGTGATACCATGCCCGACATCTAGCGCAAGTGACTCGTTGATGTTCTGAAGACTGACTGCAGCCTGTCCATATCAATCGATCTAGTTTAGTACGCTGTGGATTTCATATGGTGAGCGCCACCATGTAAGTTACTGAGAGGAGTGTTGGAATCAGTGGAGGTGCAACGTCCTATGGTGGAAGACATGTGACCCAGGATATACGTGACCTGGCTTGCCGCATTCAGAACACATTTTAAGCTGGCAGTCATCAGTATCTATGGCCCGGCAGCCTCCTATTTGGAGGAATCATTGTACATGTCGTCAGATTTCAATGCTTACCTCCCGTCCTCCATTGAGGAATGGATCCATATTAAATTTTGATCGCTTTTCTGCCACATGTTCCTGTACTATACTGTAGGGGCGGATCGCCGCCACAATGTTGCCGCCAGAAGTTCGAAGAGTAGTTCGAATTTGCGTATAGTCCACAGTTTCAGTCTGGGATGAACGACTTTGACCATGCGAACATTTCTGTCTATGCAGAGGTGGAGTCCTTGCTTCATTTCTCGAAGAACCCTGTCACATGGAGCGTTGTTAGTAAGTTTCAGACAGACCGTGTTACTTACGATCAAAAACTGGATGTCGATGATATCGGCCTCCAGGATCTTGGCATCTTCCTTGAAAAAGTCCTGGACATCGAGTACATTTAATCTAGCAAAGTCATTTCTAAAGGAGAATTTCAATGTTGATTTTCGGCATTGATTCGCCATGATGCTGACGTGCAAAGGCCTCACATTAATGTCGGTTGGAGGAAGTAAACAAGGCGTGCGTGCTCGCGCTGCAGGTGTAAAGGAAGGAATGAAGAAAGATTGGGTTTAACGTTCCGTCGACATCAAGGTCAATAGGGACGGAGCACACGCTGATTTTGCCAAGGGTGGGGAAGGAAACCAGCCATGCCCTGTAAAAGGAACTATCATGGCATTTTCCTGGATAGATTTTCCTGGACAGGGAAATCACGAAAAACCTAAATCTGGTGGCCGGATGCGGGCTTGAACCGTCATCCTCCCAAATGCAAGTCCAGTGTGATACCATGACGCCACCTCGATCAGTTCGCAGGCAGAAACATACAGCAAGTTCGCTCTGCTCAGCTCTAAAACCAGACTGCCACTAGACCGCCAGGCCCGACAGAATGCTGTAATACACGGCGAACCAAACTTTGTGCACTCGGACACCATAGTATGGTTCCTCGAAAGCTATCAATTCAAAAGTGTGTGTAACAAAAACTTTTCTGTGCATATTACTAGTAGAAAATGGAAATAAAGGAAAGGTAATTTAGTAACATTTTATAAACATACGTACACTTCATGCTTTCTTCATGAAGTCCTAGTCTTAAGAAATGCAAGAACGTATTAAGCATGAGTCAGTAACATGCTAGACTTTAATATCATCAGGTTGTCAGAGCCCAGTGAAGTTTTTTGGAGCTATCAATACTTAGACATTCCTTGCGTACCAGGTGAGATTATTTGGTGCTGCTACAAAAAATGGCCGACTAATTGTCAGCAATTACTAGTAGAAAAATACAGTGAAGATAAAGAAGCATTTAAGAACACATTGCGTGAACTGGAATTTGGTTTACACAAGCGCAACGCTGGGGAATGAAGGACAGAGCACGAAAATAACTTCAAAAGAGCTCCACAATGCTATAATAATAAGAAGAATGGAGCACCTAAAGGATGAAATTATTTCTGCAGACTGTTGGGAGGAGGAAACCATTCTCGATGTCATGCACCACAGAGAGGAGTTTGGAGTATCTATCATAGTCATAACAATGGCCAGGACAGTATCAACTCACTCCATGATTGGAGGGAGAAGGAGCAGAAATCATAGATATCAGGTCAGCAATTCGCTGGAGTGACAATCAGATAGCAGATCATCACAACACTGACTAGACGTAATACTATGGATGCTCTGCTGACACGCACAGAACAATTCGGAATCATCGTTGTAAATTTTATCAATTACAGTGATATATCAGGGTGCTACTGGAGGACAAGAAAGTAGACATGACATACTATATGCATCCAGTAATTAAGTTTACTATAGAAGATGTACAAAAGACACAGATAGTCGATGGCATTTCAAAACTGTATTGTTGGTTTTCAGTGGTCATTGATATCATAAAAGAAACCAAGAATGAAAGGAGCTGTACTGGGAAATTTCACAGAATTAAATCGTCAGATGTGACTAAAATTTGTATGTCAAGGACACATGTCAACCAGAATTTTCTTGATGCTACCTATGTTGGCCATCACCCTAATTATCAGGATGGTTTTCTAGAACAGTAGCCAGGCAGTATTAGATCTTGGTAGAAGAGAAAGCGAAGAAAATAAACGTTTCAAAGAGCAGCCTATTTGAGAGCAGTTACCAGAAAACTGTTTGAAACTGTGCTACACACAAAGGCAATGTACAGAAGAAAACGAAAGTAAAAATTGTGACCAAGAGACAATAACAACACATGAAAGAAGTAATAAGGACGAAAATCCATGGCAAATGCACGGAACAGATGGAAAATCTATCAGAAGTGAGGGAGAAATTACATAGTATCTTAATTGCTAATGACGAAGTTTGGTCGCCAAAACAAGAATGATCAAAAATTTCCAATACACATTTAATGTAAAAGAGCCCAAAAATTCTTTTGTACCTCCATACACCATCTCGCTTGTCTATAGATGCAAAGTTTATATGGACACTCGAAAAACGTTGAAAGATGATGTAACTGAATATGTTGTTTCAACTTGTAATAGTGCCTTAAAAGTGGTTGATGAGAAAGAAAAATCCCTATGCCTCGTTCTGCGTTCTTGGCAGATGAATACCAGGATTGCTCCAGGAATAGACTGGCCTGAGAAGCAAGAAGAGTTATTGCAGAGGTTTGATGGAGTCACAGTTTTTTCCTCAATAGATCTGAGATGGAGCTTTTGGCAACTAGAATAAATGTAGCTTTCCTTGTATTGGAGCAATCTTATGGGTCCTCACTTTCCATTCGAACTGAACATGTCATCTCTGGCTTTCCATCACTGAGGATGAGAAAAGGGCTGAGAGCTTCTCTAGGACTCATCAACTTAGTAAGTGTTTCGTAACTGTAGACACATTAGCAACACCATGTCTGTGTAAACCTACAGGCAAGAAGGTGTCTAGGGTATGGGATGAAACAGCTGAGGTAGATCTCCAAGCATTAACTCTTTGAGTGCTGCACCGGTGTGTGCGGCTGGCCGCGTCAAGCCTGCCTTGGGGCCACCTAATCCATGTGCCTGCGCTGGCAGCCACTTCCGTGGACTGTTGTGTGTGCCTGAGCTCTCTGCTCGGCAGTCCTCGCCCCGGCTTGAGTATTTCTGGAACCACAGCAGTCGTGATAGTCTCACAGTTAGTGTGATCGCCGACGTTACAAATAAACGCAGGATATCTAGATACTTATTCCATAGCTTTGAATCTGGTGATGAATTGCTCGACAGATCTAATGTACACTCAAACTGCTTACGCTGCCAACATGTAACTGCTCATCAAAGGCTTTCTTTCATTTGCCGTTAGTTCTTGTGAATCGTCATAAGGTCTCAGTATACATTTATGTTTTATTTGGCGTACTGATACTTAATTATCAGATTTTTGTATGCAACTTACGATGTAAACGCTGTAGAATCCGCAACGACCAAACGTTGATGTTCTTCCGTACTAGCGCAATAATTCGCCATCAAAAAATCTTCGAGGGAAACGTGTGGATGCCGAGACACACTTTTGAAGCTAATCACTGTATTTTGAGAGCATTAACCCAATACATTATCCCCAAGGAAACTTCAGAATAAAAAATTCAACATTTCTTAATTCTTTTTACATGGGATGCAATTGTTATTGCGTAGTAGAAATAAACAATGATTTATAACTTTTGTTTAAGAATTAGGTAAGGAAATACTCAAGTTTCTAATCTACCTAATTAAACATCACCCTTAATTCCTAATGAGCTTTTGTGCTTCAGAAACGGGCGAGTGCGTACAACTGACCAACGTGTGCCGAGACGCCATTTCCAAGCGTAGACCTAGAATTTTTTCACAAATACAGTGTTCTGGAAAAATTGGACAGCAATCCGTTACTGAATATTACTAGAAAATTGTAGCCTGGGTTGTGGTAAGAGATATTTTTTTAAGCAGTGACTAGTTTCGGGCGAAGCCCATTTTCAAACAACCATGTCAAAAAGGAATGTGACAAACACATTATATCTGTTAATAAAACCATAGAATATCGATAGCTATCCATCTTCTATGGTTTTATTAACAGCTATAACGTGGTTTCACAGTCTTTGTTTTACATGGCGGTCTGAAAATGGGCTTCGCCCGAAACTAGTCCCTGCTTAAATAAATTTCTTTTACTGCAACCCAGGCTACAATTTTGTAGTAATAATAATGCTAGAATTTTTGTTTAATTAATGTTATTTGCACTAAGTTTAAGGTATAACTTCTACCAAGAAGTTATGGAAGAATCATAAATTTGTTCTAAGTTTTTATTTTTGCACCTTCTATATGAACATTTGAAGCATCCAGTCTGTGTCAGCACAGACTGGATGTTTCACATGTTCGTACATAAGGCGTTTGTCAGGAAAATATTTCATCTGGGGAGGCTCTTCGAGCTCAGATAATTCGGTGATTTTTTTTGCACAGTTATATTTCCCATTCCTCTTTCTCATTCGGCCTTTGGCCCGGCAATGGCAAAGTTAAATTTTTTTCATTTTTGTAATTTTTTAAAAATTTATAAGTAATTTTTTTCAGAAGTAAGGGCTTCATTTCATCTTCCAGCCGTAGCAACTTGGATATAAGTGCTTCTTTGCGTGGTATGTTTCAAAACATGGGTCAACGCACAAAGGTACATTGCATGTTTAGCATTCATATTTCATTTCTCGACGCACATTCTGTTTCGAGCAGACTACACATCTACGCCATAGTCCGCGTTCTTGGACTGGTCACTTGGAATGACATGTGGAAAGTGCCTCCCAGTAAAGCGAAGAGGATTCTCGTCGTCAGAGCGTCTTCCTTTTCTATCTCTTCTCCGTTCTGTAGCAAATTTTTCCACAAGTTCTCGTACCAGACATAAATGAAAATCTGCCAATAACATTTTGCTCCCTGTCACCGATCTGTGAAGAGTGTGAGCATTCAAAACACAAAAGTCCTCAGCATGAAAAAAATCTTTTTGTACGATTTAACAGATTTACGCACAGATGCAACAGAGCTTAATAGCATATCAGAGTGGTCTACTGCTCCCATATTTGCATTGTAATCAACAACACATTGCGGCTTCATTACTTTTTCACGAGTCGTCCTGTTTGTCTTTCCCGTGTCACCCATTTCTGTAGTGTTGCAGGTAGTCAGCATGAACACTTCTCTCTTGTCGCACCACTTGATGGCAAGCATTGCGTCAGTTGACATAAACTTAACTTCTCCTCGTTTCAGTTTCTTTTGTAGCTTCGGAAAGTTGCGCCTGTTCCTACGTGCAGTACCACGTGCTGCTGTTCTCTGGTTGTGAAGCGAGAGCAACAAGGCTGGACTTGTATATCAACTGTCGACATACAGGATATGTCCACGTTCAAGGTATGGCTTCATTAGTGTTGCTACAATACCACCAGATTTCCCAAAAGTATGGACTTCCAATTTCTGTTGTTGTGCCTGTGTATACAATGAAATCCAAGACATATCCAGTTTGACAGTAGCACAACACGAATGTTTTGATTCCAAATCTACTTTGTTTCGAAGGAATGTATTGTTTAAAAGATAAGCGACATTTGAACAATAATAGGTTTTCATCGACGCAGAGTTTTCTGTATGGATTAAATGCGCTGCGGAACGCCACACCAACTGTATCAATTATTTTCCCAAATTAAAAAAAAGAAACTGTCATCTCCACGATTGGACGAGTTGTCACTAAAATGCAACATTCTCAAAAGTAACATAAAACGGTCACTGGACATAATTTCGCCAAAAATTGGATTACTCAGAAGTACACCTCTGGACTAATATTCCTTTATTCTCAACTTTTTAACACGTGCCATGAGAAGCCAAATACCAATGAAGCTACACATTTCCTCAAAACATGTATTTTTCCAGGTGGATAGTCGAGAACGAAATGATTCCGAGGTATTTGCCATGGTGAAAGTGAAAAATCGGTTCCTTTCAACTGCTATAAATTTCAACAGCTCTTCTGATATAAATAGCATGAAAATGGATAGAACGCTTGAATCAGGCGCTAGTTGGCAATTATGTCCTGAAGACGAATGATCAAATGCATCAAGTGGTGGATTGTCATGGCGAGCTCTACTAGGTGAAGTACGTGGCGATGTATTACTTCGAGATTCTTCTGATGAATCTTCATCGCCTGCAGTACTCAAAGGGTTAAAGACAGCACACATGAGAGCACAGCTCCTATTGCAGCCTGATTAAACAAGTCTTCTGTATGGCCTATGATAGAGCGAAGGCCAATCATCATGATCTTTCAGGAATTGGAAAAAGATGAAAGATGTGAATACAAGAACACTGCAGTTAGCATTTGTGTCCTGACTCAGTTACTGAATTGGACCCACTAGCAGACCTAAAGGGCTTCACGAAACTCAAATACTTCCTGTTTGGGCACAAGGCTGCAATATATACAGATCACAAGGCATTTGAGTTCTTACTGACAGCAAAATTAACCCACAAAAGACTAACTAGAAGCTTATTATACTTGCAGGAATTTGATTTTTCAATCACTTATACACCATGGGAAAGACACATTGTAGTGGATGCCTTGTTATCACCAATAGAGTTAGTAGATGAATTGAATGAAGACCTGAAAGAAAATCAATTCAGCTTGTTGTACCTAAGAAAGGTAGCATTTGAAAATTATGTCAACCCTCTCTGACACAGATAGCAAAAGAGTGAAATAAGGATCCAGAACATTTGCAACTAAGAAACAAAATGGAAAGATGAAAGTGAGGCAGACAGCAGACAATTCTGTTTGCTCAGAAAAGGAATTCTATTCTATATAAGAAGTGTGGTCGTTTCACTGTAGGTTCTTTGTTTACCTGAGGAACTAGTAAATACGATTGTTGTATACTCACATCAGTTACGTTTATTTCGAACCGAGGAAGTGCTTCCTCAAATTAAAAACTTTGTCATTTCAGTAACATGGAAAGACTGCTTAGGAAGGTTCTCTCTGCTTGAAAACTATAGAACAGATTGGCTCAGGCTTCTTTGTACCTTGTTGTGCCTAAGAAACTGAGACAACTCTGCATAACTGACTTTGACTCAGGCTTCTTTGCACCTAGTTGTGCCTAAGAAACTGAGACAACTCTGCATAACTGACTTAATGGTATCTCTCCTCATTGCATGTCTCAGGTTCTGCTATGGGTTCTCTGTAGTAAAACTTACATCGAAAGGTGTGACATTCACACCAGGATTCTGGATAGGCATTGTGTCAAAGAGTTGTATAAGGAGCTCCTCAAGCAACATGGACATGTAGAGAAGATGATTTTCGATTATGCTCACCAATATAGGTCATAATGATGGAAGGCAACATTGAAGAGACATTGGATCAAACCGATTTCCATTGCTTCATACTACCCGAGTTCAAATCCTGCAGTACAGGTTATTAAAGATCTTAGTAACTTGTACCGAATACACTGCATCAAACGACATACCACGTGAGAAGTATATCAAAGATATAATTAATGAGATTTCACACAGAAACTTGTTGCTATTCCCAATATCTGTCTTAAAGAATCGTCAGCCACAAGAACAGCCAAAAGAAATTGTGTATCTCCCACCAAGATGATGATAACAGTACAAGGAATCAGATATTGCGCAGGTACTTGTAAAATCTTTAAGATTGTCAAAGAAGCTAAAGTGGCTTTGTCAGAAATTCTTTCCAGTATATAACAGCCCATCGATGATAAGGAGAACTGCTCATGCAAATGCATTCGAGCTAGAAACAATTATGCGTAAGGAATAGGTTGGTGTACACCACATTAGGCAAATGAAACCATTATTAGATATTTCAGATATAGGAAGAGCAGTGTATCCAAACGGAGACGTTGTTGAGATGGAAATGTAGAGTGCAAGAAGAGAAAGTGAACAAGCTGCAGAGCATAGCATTGTTCAGAGGTGTACGATTACACTAGTTTCTCTGTGCATTAAGGGCAGTACACTGTCATGGATAAGAAATACTGAGATAGAAGAAGAACCAAGCCATTACTGAGAATGCCGATGTTCCTGTAACTGGAGAGTAGTCTACGGTTGTGAAGAAGATATATGAGTACTGGGATGCACCGACATCGACTAAATGTATAAATGAAACTGATGTCAGAATGTAATGAATATTGTAATACAATAAGGTAGTGTTTAAATTGAAAAGGTAGTAATGTCCTTCGTATCAGGTTGACTGTTATGTAGACATATTGCACAGTGGCACATGACAAGTGGTGTTGGTATTTCTTCATTTATTTTGTTGGCTCTAGGTTGGTTGCACTGTGAACCTCGCCAAAGTTGCAGTTGGACGGGATTTATTAAGAAGTTAGTATGCTGTAAAGTTTACCATCAGGGTGTGTTTGAACTGTAATGATATTTTGATGGGGATTTTTTAAAAAAATTTTGTTATAATAGTGTGAAGGAGAAGGATGCCTCAGACAAGTCATCTTTTGTGTACGCATTGTCATTCCGATAACGCTCCAAGTGTCACCCTGTTGCGGAAGATGACTGGTGAAAGTAGAAAGTGACCTACCTGCTGTAGCCTGCCCATATTGGGCTTGCCTTTCACGCAGTCCCAGCCCTCGAGTTACGGCCTGCAACACACCATCAACAACGATCCACAACAGTCTCTGGAACATTAGCAACTATGAAGAAACCCCCCGTCCCGTGTGGACTCCCATTTCTCTTGTGACACATTGAACACCCCACATATCTCAAGCGACGACGTCGAGCCCGCACTCTCCGATGAGATTCACATTTAGCGTTTTGTGTGAATTTCTCTTTCAGCAGACACTTCTTTTTCGCGAATGTTTTGTTCCTTAATTGCTGCACCTAATTTATGTTGTTCTTTCTGTAATAATTAAATGCTTCACCATCTGAACATTAATACACATGTATGCAAGTAATATCAGTACATGATCAGGGTATCTTTTGGGGTAGCATTACAAATTAGTCTACACACACAAACATGCACACACACACACACACACACACACACACACACACACACACAACTCAAAATTTTATTAAATTTTCTGCTTTCATGTTCTAGTAGATACAGCTCGGACACCAAAACATAGCCAGTCATAAAAGGTCAATATTCAGTTGCATAAAATGTTCATGTCTATATTATATGTTTCCACTTCATTACTCAATGACCAATTTGTGCATATTAGCTTAGTTTTTATGGTTTGCATGTATCTGGAACTTTTACACGTTTATTTCTAAGTTTTCAAAGGCGAAATAAAATTATATTTTTGTTCTTGTAACATTTCGTGTTTGATAGAAAACAGTTATGTCACTTATAAGCATTGCTATGATACAGATGTGAACATAGAATGTAACGGGTGTGACTGGACCGTCGGCCGAGTTACGATTAGTCAATTCGCTTGGAAGACTAATCACGGGACCATATGTCAGTAAGGACTGAGCTTAATAACGAAATTCGGGGGATGCTGAGGAAGCAGAGGCTGTTGCACTCACGATTCAAAAGGTAATGCACAAATGAGGACAAGCGAAGGTTAGAAGGGATTCGTGCGTCTGTAAAAAGATCTATGCGCGAAGCACACAACAACTACCACCGTCACAACTTAGCAAAAGATCTGGCAGAGAAGGAAAATTCTGGTCTTATGTAAAATAGCTAAGCGGGTCTAAGGCTTCTATTCAGTTTCTTGTTGTCCAGCCTGGTGTGCCAGCTGAAGATAGCAAAACGAAAGCTAAGGCTTTAAATTTCAAATTCGAGAAACCGTTCACACAGGAGACTCATACAAACAGACCGTCATTTGACCATCGGATAGACTCCCGTGTGGACGACGTAATAATAAGCGTCCCTGTCGTACAGAAACAACTGAAAGATTTGAAAGCAAATAAATCACCAGATCCGGATGGAATCCCAATTCGATTTAACAGGAAGTACAGCATTGGCTCCCTACTTAGCTTGCATTAATCACGAATCTCTCGCCCAGCACAAAGTCCTAAGTGACTGGAAAAGAGCACAAGTGACCCCAGTATACAAGCAGTGTAAAAGAACGGCCCCGCAAAATTACAGAAAAATTTCGTGAACTTCTGTTTGCTGCAGAATCCTTACACATATTCTCAGTTCAAAGATATTAAACTTTCTTGAGATTGAGAAGTTTATGTCCACGAAGCAGCATGGTTTTCGAAAGCATCGCTCGATTGTTCGTGCGAAACTCATCTTACCATTTTCTCACACGATATACTGAGAACTATGGCCGAAGGGCAACAGACAGATTTCATATTTCTAGATTTCCGGAAAGCATTTGACATGGTGCACCATTCCACTAGCTAATAGAGCAAGGGAAAAAAGACTGCCTATATGCCTTCAATGAGCTCCAGTCCACAGCTCGTGGTCGCGTTCTCGCTTCCCGAGCACGGGGTCCCAGGTTCGATTCCCGGCGGGGTCAGGGATTTTCACCTGCCTCGAGATGACTGGGTGTTTGTGTTGTCCTCATCATTTCATCATCACTAATGAAAATGGCGAGATTTGACTGAGCAAGGTTAAGAATTTTTACGGACGCTGCTGAGCGCCACACAAACCAAACATCACCATCATCATCATCTATGAGCTCCAGTACGTTATCTTCGTGGTCCTTACACGAGATGGATGCTGGTGGCAGTAGAATCGTTCTCCAGCCAGCTTCAAATGTCAGTTCTCTGAATTTTCTCAATAGTGATCCTCGAAAAGAGCATTGCCTTCCCTCCAAGAATTCCCATTTGAGGAGGAGGAAGGAGCAGGTTAGTAATTAACGTTCTGTCGACAGCGAGGTCATTAGAGACGAAGTACAAGCTCTAATTAGGGAAGGACAGGGAAGGAAGTTGGCCTCGACTTTACAAACGAACCATCCCAGCATTCGCCTTAAGTGATTCAGGGAAAACACAAGAAACCTAAATCAGGATGCCGGACGCGGGTTTGAACCGTTGAGTTACCTGGTGAGTGTAATCAGGCTGCAGGTAAAAATTTTGGCCATGCAAAGGAACTCTCATGATCAATTTAATTAATAAGTGTATCAATTCCATATCATTGACGTGCTACTGGGACGGTGGAAGTGAAGGCGAGGATCTCACGGATATTATTCGCGCATTGGAACGGCAGTGAAGCATTTTTTCGCAATGACAAGATCTTTCAACAAAGTTTCAATCTCCCACTACACAGGGAGAGATAAACATCGTATTAAAATTAGCTATATTACTGAACTTATAAACAGATATGTGGTATTAATCTGATATTTACTACTCCTGTGTGCTCCTATTTGACTACTTCAAGAGAGTTCGAAAGTGGTGAGGCATCCTGTAACGGAGTATGAGCATGCTCTTAGCATTCTGTCAAGAGCCCAAAATGAGTTTAATACATTAGTCCTGGGATGCAGGATGTAACAGATATTAAACGGATAAGGACAATTTATTTAATGGATGGTAAGTTCCTATTTCTTTTGGCTTCGAAAATAACACGCATAAAAGGGAGGAACCTACATTTCATGCGAGAAATTCGAGGTGTGTGGACAACAACATCCCCACCTTGCATTGGGTAAAGTGGATTTTTTAAACTGAAGAGTGGAATTGCAGTTAGAAGTCTATGTCCAAGCCGCGGGTGCTTGTCTTGCAGTTTGCTAAGAGTTAGTGAGGCCGGGCCGTTGCCAGAGGTAGACATGTCACAAGAGTTTGGCTAACCAGAAGCCACATCTTAGCCTATCGTGACCGGCAGGTGTAAAGAAAGGCTCTGCTTCTTCAATTACACAATACTCTTAGTAGACAGCTCTGGACTGGACACGAGAAAACCGTGCAGTTTCTTCGTCTTGAGGTTCCATATTAATGTAAGACAGTGAGCACTACACCATTAACAATATCTTATGATGTATTTCCCTTGTTTCTGTTGCCTAGGACATGACTTGCGACTTGTAAATAGGTATGAGTGTGTTTCATCGCCCAATTCTGTCGTTAAATGAGTCCTGTATATAGGGAGCATGGATTTATCTTTTCTATAAGGCGGACATGCCGCCGCCTTCACCCCCCATCCACCTTCTCCAGTATGCCGATGACACTGCCTTCCTTGCCCTCTCCCCCACCCTGCAACGCTCCCAGCAACTTTTCCAATCACAACTTGACTGGTTCACCACTTGGTGTAACCAGTGGCTGCTCAAGGTCAATCCTTCCAAAACCCAGGCAATCACTGCAGGCAAAACCACTCCTTCCTTCCGCCTCCTTGATTTTTTATGTCACCATCTCTGGCTGTCCTATTCACCTCACCCCCACCCTCAAGTATCTAGGTGTCATCCTTGACCGTCGCCTTTCTTGGACCCCCCATCTCCGGACGATCCAAACCAAGTCATGTTCCCAAGTCTACCTCCTCAAACTCCTTATTGGCCGAACGTGGGGTCTGGACCCCTCCACCATCCTCTACACTTATAAATCCCTCATCTGCCCCATCCTCTGCTATGCCCAACCTGCCTGGATCTCCTCCCCTCCCACCTACTATAAGTCCCCCCAAATCCTTGAATGCCACCTGCTCTGCCTTGCCTATCGCATTCGTCTCCCATTCCCCATGCAGATCCTATTTGACTTGATTCCCTTCCCCCACCTTCTCCTTTTCCTTGAACAGATATGGATCCTACACCTCCCACAAGCTCGACCCACCACACCCGCTTGTCTCTCCCATCCTCACCCATCCCAGCCTGTTGTCACACCCGTATTCTTGCATCCCACGGGCTCTCCATCTTCACACCATCCGTACCCTTTCCCAAGGTGGATTCCGCCAACTTCCCCTCCCTGATGGTGTCCTTGTCCCGTCCATCTACCCCTCCTACCAGCTCTGACTCTCCCCTCCTGTTCCCCCTTTTCCCCCAGGGCTCCCTTTCTCCCTCCTCACCTTCCTTTTTCTGCCATCCTCTCTCCCATGTCTCCCACTTCCACCTCTCTCCCTGGGCTTCCAACCCCTCCCCTCACCCCCACTCTCCCTTCTTCTTCCACTGGTTCCACCGCCCTCCTTCCTGCCCTCCTACCTCTCCCTTTGACTTGGAGGCCGGCTCCCCCCCCCCCCCCCCCCTCTCCTTCGTCAATATGAGTGCTTCGCCAACGATCGTCGCCAGTGTTTTCTGTGCGCCAGTGTCTCTCCATTTGTGTACAGTGTTTTCTACTACGTTCATGTCTCCACCTGGATGTCTTCATCTCTTCACCTGGTGCCACCCTTAATGTACAGTGCCTTCCGTCGAACGACTTCTGATTTATTGTGCAGTGTTCCTTATATGTTTTACCATGCTTTTTATATTTTCTGTGTCTATATGTTGTATCTCTTGGCAGAAGAGCGACGTATGTAGGCCGCTGCTGACCTGCCTCAGCTGAGGCATGAAATAACAATAAGGGATAAATAAACAGCAACAATGGAACAATGGGTCGCTGTTTTTAATATTACTACCCATCCTTATGTGCCCACTTGTTGGTGTTCACTTGTACAGTAGCATGCTGGTCCCAGGTATTATATGCCAGGTTTGATGTAGCTGACATCCGGTTTTCCAGAAAGGACTGGTGAACACTAGAAAAGACATTCCTGGAACATGGACGAATATCCAACCTCAGAGGATTTCACACTGGTTTTCATGTAGCCAGCAACAGGTTTTTTCCTGAAGGACTGGTGAACGCTGACGAAGACATTCCCTGTCTTCGCACCTATGTTCTGTACGTTGGTGGTCCTGAAGGATGTAAGCAACACTCATTCCAGGAGATTTGCACCTGTGTTGATGCAGTTATCTGGGAAGGATTGGTGAATACTGACAAAGGCAATTCCTGTTTCTCCACCAGCATTCTATACATGGGTATTCCTAAGGGATGTGATCAATACCTGATGTGTCTGTATGTGCAGGGCTTGCTTTTCCTCCTGTGTAAGCATTCCTGTGGATCACACCAATTTCTTCGCCTATGACAACAAAATTTCGAGCACCCTCTGGTGGCGTTAACAAGAACTAGGTCAGTGGGTCTCCACATGTCAAGGTGAACATATGCACAAGAAAAAAAAATTAGGAACATTTTCCTGCAGGATAACATCCCAAAATAAAGAAAAACCACCCTATGTCCTTCCAGAAAAACAGATCAGAACTGACTGAACGATTTTGAAGACATTTCTTCAGGTAGGGCAGGGAAGGAAGGAGGAGAGGGGATAGGGAAGGAGAGATATGGGAAGGGAAAGGAGAACAGGAAGTGGATGGGGGGAGGCGGTTGGTGAGTAGGAAGGTTGGAGGGGGCAGGGGGGGGGGAGGGGAGAAACCTTATGGTTTGTTACGACTACACTCGGTTCGAGATAGTCCAACCTAGCATCATCTGAAATTACTCTATGTCTGGATCTGCCTCTGCCCCGTTTGCATCATCAATTCCTTGGTGTGAGTGTCTTGAACTTCTCCCACTTTTGTGACGACCATGACGTGACATTGCGGCTGCTACGTCATGCTGTTCACGCAACTGTTCTGCCTGTGACACACACTGCATCCCTTCTACCTTGTCTACCACCTGGCTTTGATCTGTCATATGTTCTTCCGTCATTTCCCATCATTCTGACGCACTCTGAACTTCACGTTGTTTCCGCGCGTGACTGCGCGTTAACATGCGATCGTGCGATCTAACACGCTTTCAAAACAACATACATAGTCCTGTGCGAATTCCAGTTTACAGTGCACACTTTCTCTCAGTTTAATACAAGAATTTTTTCAACTATGTTTTGAACGGAATCAAACACACCAACAACAATGTGACAAAACTTGTGTGCCAGCCAAACATAAAATAAAATCATTAAGTATACCTAACTACTGAATTCAATGGAATTCAAAACTTTCTTTAAAGTTAAGCTAATTACAAAAGTAGTCACACTTTTAACACTAAATTGCACTTACAGAGCTAACAAAGTTTGCAGCTCCTGAACCTCTAGCTTCCAACAAGATAATGCCACACCCACTAATTGCTGCTACTTTACTCACTTTCTGGCATTTATTAACATAAACTTACTATTAGTAACGCTGAAATGAGCTAAAAACTTTTACAAATTTAAACTTCAACAAGATAACACACCCTGTGCACAAATCATGGAGCACGACTCACGCTCCCTCCTCACAGCTCTACTTCCACCCGTACCTCATCTCCTACTTTCCAAACTTCACAGAAGCTTAGTTGGTAGAGCACTTGCCTGCGAAAGGCAAAGTTTTCGAGATCGAGTCTCGGTCCGACACACAGTTTTAATCTGCCAGGAAGTTTCATATCAGCGCACACTCCGCTGCAGAGTGAAAAGCTCATTATGAAACAATGTTGTATAAATGGAAGAGGCCTGGAGATACTGGAAGGTTTCAGATAGATTATATAATGGTGAGACAGAGATTTAGGAAACAGGTATTAAATTGTAAGACATTTCCAGGGGCAGATGTGGACTCTGACCACCATCTATTGGTTATGAACTGTAGATTAAAACTGAAGAAACTGCTAAAAGGTGGAAATTTAAGGAGATGGAACCTGGATAAACTGACAGAATCAGAGGTTATAGAGAGTTTCAGGGAGAGCATTAGGGAACAATTGACAGGAATGGGGGAAAGAAATAAGTAGAAGAAGAATGGGTAGCTTTGAGGGGTGAAACAATGTAGGCAGCAGAGGATCAAGTAGGTAAAAAGACGAGGGCTGGTAGAAATACTTAGGTAACAGAATATATATTGAAATTAACTGATAAAGGAGAAAATATAAAAATGCAGTAAATGAAGCAGGCAAAAAGGAATACAAACGTCTCAAAAATGAGATCGACAGGAAGGGCAAAATGACTAAGCAGGGATGGCTAGTGGACAAATGTAAGGATCTAGAGGCATATCTCACTAGGGGTAAGATAGATACTGCCTACAGGAAAATTAAAGAGATCTTTGGAGAAAAGAGAACCACTTGTTTGAATATCAAGATCTCAGATAAAAACCCAGTTCTAAGCAATGAAGAGAAAGCAGAAAGGTGGAAGGAGTACATAGAGGGTCTATACAAGGGTGATGTACGTGAGGACAATATTATGGAAATGGAAGAGGATGTAGATGAAGATGAAATGGGAGATATGATACTGTGTGAAGAGTTTGACAGAACACTGAAAGACCTGCGTCGAAACAAGGCCCCAGGAGTAAACAACATTCCATTAGAACTACTGTCAGCCTTGGAAGAGCCAGTCTTGACAAAACTCTACCATCTGGTGAGCAAGATGTATGAGACAGGAGAAATACCCTCAGACTTCAAGAAGAATGTAATAATTCCAATCCCAAAGAATGCAGGTGTTGACAAATGTGAAAATTACCGAACTATCAGATTAATAAGTCATGGCAGCAAAATACTAACGCGAATTTATACAGACGAATGGAAAAACTAGTAGAATCCGACCTTGGGGAAGATCAGTTTGGATTCCGTAGAATGTTGGACCACGTGAGGCAATACTGACCCTACGACTTATCCTATAAGATAGATTAAGGAAAGGCAAACCTACGTTTCTAGCATTGGTAGAGTTAGAGAAAGTGTTTGACAATGTTAACTGGAACACTCTCATTCAAATTCTGAAGGTGGCAGGGGTAAAATACAGGGAGCGAAAGGCTATTTACAATTTGTACAGAAATCAGATGGCAGTTATAAGAGTCGAGGAGCATGAAAGGGAAGGAGTGATTGGGAAAGGAGTGAGACAGGGTTGTAGCGTCTCCCAGATGTTATTCAATCCGTATATTGAGCAAGCAGTAAAGGAAAAAAAGAAAAATTCGGAATAGGAATGAAAATACATGGAGAAGAAATTAAAATTTTGAGGTTCGTCGATGACATTGTAATTCTATCAGAGACCGCAAAGGGCCTGGAAGAGCAGTTGAACGGAGTAGACAGTGTCTTGAAAGGAGGATATAAGATGAAGATCAACAAAAGCAAAACGAAGATAATGGAATGTAGTCTGATTAAGTCAGGTGATGCTGAGGGAATTAGATTAGGAAATGAGACACTTAAAGTAGTAGATGAGTTTTGCTATTTGGAGTGCAAGAGAACTGATCATGGTCAAAGTAGTGAAGGTATAAAATGTAGACTGGCAATGGGAAGAAAAGCGTTTCTGAAGAAGAGAATTTTGTTAACATCGAGTATAGATTTAAGTGTCAGAAAGATGTTTTTGATAGTATTTGTTTGGAGTGTAGCCTTGCATGGAAGTAAAACGTGACGATAAAAAGTTTGGACAAGAAGAGAATGGAAGCTTTAGAAATGTGGTGCTACAGAAGTATACTGAAGATTAGATATGTAGATCACGTAACTGATGAGGAGGTATTGAATAGAATTAGGGAGAATAGAAATTTGTGGCACAACTTGACTAGAAGAAGCGGTCGGTTGGCAAGGGATCTTCTTATAGATCAAGGGATCACCAATTTAGTATTGGAGGGAAGCGTGGAGGGTAAAAATCGCAGAGGGCACCAAGAGATGAATACACTAAGCAGATTCAGAAGGATGTATGTTGCAGTAGGGACTGGAAGATGAAGAAGCTTGCATATGACAGAGTAGCATGGAGAGCTGCATCAAACCAGTCTCTGGACTGAAGACCACAATAACAACAAACATGAAGGCATAAGAACCTTTCAAAAGCCTTTCTACATGAGAAAATAACCCCTAATGTAAATTACAACACAATGAACACAAAATAACTTACCCTCCAAAATATTGCACTCACAACACTTCAGTATGCCCTATTGTCTAAAGTATTTTAGCTGGACAATAATGTATATTTACCAATATCTTTCTCGAATTTTAAGTCCTCTGTACACACAGGCGATACGTGGCTAGCAGGAACACGAGAGAATGAGAAGAAAAAACGTAACACAACTCCAATCTGCAGTAGCACTGAAGTGCACACACACAAGATAGTGACTCCGTTACAGGGCGCCTGAACAAGCGCGATGTGTATACCTCAATACTGTTCTGGCTTTGACTATATGGGCAGTTGGAAATTGCCCCTAGTTTTCGTGAGGCAAAAACTGTGTTTCTCCCTAGCGAAACTATTAGCAACATCCACCTGCTCTTGCTTAGCAACATGCACACCTCTTCCCTCTGTGATTGTTCCACAGAATGTAACTGACTTGGGTCGAAATCCGTGATCTCCACTCTGCGGATGTTACTAAATGTTCGAACTCTGTGAAGGCAAGTGTTCAGTAAAAAGCTTTTCTAGGCCTAAAGAAAAGGAAGTATTCTGTCTACACATGGCCGTGGTCTGAAGAGAGCTCTCCATTTCCCTCATGACCCCAGTCTGCATATCTTTTTTGTTCCCCCCACTGTACCTTGTGTTCATCCCTACTACAGTTCATAGCAGCCAATGCCGATTGTGGCACGACTTGCGTCGTTTCTTCGCCCAATGAAGCTTGAGAAGCGTGTTGGGGTGGAAACTATTTTCCTTCTGGCCTGTGACATTCATGTTTCGCTCATACTCCGTGACTCTCTGACTCTGCCCATACATGAGCTGTGCATGTGCACCCTCGTGTTTTCCACTCCATCACGTGTTATGCGAGTATTTGTTAGAAACAGCGGTGCTTTCCACTGTGACCTGTTTTCTATTTAGAAAAAAAATCACAGTGACCATATTTCTTGTGCTTGTCAAAGATCTCCCGTTGTGATTCTGAAGGCATACCCTTCCCACAATCATTCCCACGCATCAGATGTGGTCTTTTTATGTGTGTTCTTCCCCGTTGTCTCTGCTGGGCTGTTAACTTTATTTTGTGCTTCTCAGCATTTTTTGTAAATGCGAATTCCATGTTTTGGTTTTCTAAGTGCAGCCATTTGGACCCCTGCAGTGCTAAGACGTTTCGCTCCGTTCTATGCAGGTGTGAGTCAGAGAGGCTAAGGCTTATTGTTGGCTAATGGTGCCTGCCTCCCTGCTGCAAGGGCTCGGCTTTTATTGCTCCTCTTGAAATGTGTTCCATATTCTACTTCTCTTGACGGCTGGGAACTCAATATGTCTACTTCAGTTCAAAGTGACTGTGATACTACACGACTACGAACATGCAAAGTAGGGAATGGTTGTTTGTCTGCCACGTATGAATGATTACTCCCTGTACTATGCAAGTTAGCATCACCTTACTTGAAGTAGGGCATGCGTGGTATCAAACTCCTCAGCTTTATGAGTAGATTACGTTTCTGTATTTAAAATAGCATGTTAAGGGCAAAATTTTACAACCACCTTACAAAAGAGAGAGAGAACAGTGGTTCGAAATTTGATAACAAATAAGAGTTTTAACCTGTGATGTCCAGTTAGTACTGTTAATGAAGTCTTGCTCTCTGTGTAATTTTTTTTATTTCCTTATTTTGAACTGCATTATATGACATCTGGCTTCTTAATCGTTATACAACAATTACGGCAGCTCTTCTGCAAAAGACATCCAACAGCTTAGATGTAACATGGAGATTAGAGCATATTCATTTTCATTTTTCTACCTTTAAGTGAAGAGTTCGGTGAAACATAATCCAGAGAGTCGCTAACAGTTTGGAGATGCATTGAGGTCGATTCGACCATCTGTTCAGAAGAGACTGTATATTTTGGGAAGGGTATGCTGTCACTGATAGTGTATTTAAAATATTGTAACTGGTCGTTCTTACTGAATGTATTAAGTGTGTTTAACATCTACACATTAATAAGTTGTGTAATTATTCGTGTGCTATTATTTTTAACCGATTATTACTCATGATTAACATTTCTGACATATTTGACCAATAATTATTTGTTGGATACAAAAAATGGTTCAAATGGCTCTAAGCACTATGGGGCTTAACATCTGAGGTCATCAGTCCCCTAGAAATTAGAACTACTTAAACCTAATTAACCTAAGGACATCACACACATCCATGCCCAAGGCAGGATTCGAACCTGCGACCATAGCAGTCGCGCGGTTCCGGACTGAAGTGCCTAGAATCGCTCGGCCACAAGAGCCGGCTGTTGGATACATATCGTCTAATAAACAGCATATGCTACCACATTATCGGGCAAATCTAAAATTAATATAAATACACTTGGACGTGGAATAGAGTTCACAAACTTGAGTATTCTAACGCAAAATTAAGGCTACTGTCGTAAATGGGCCGCATGTATGAATGTCTTGAAAGAAAATTGTTGTCGGTCATGTGATTACCATGTTGCCAAACTGGGTTTCTTTGGCGTTCATCCTAGACATTAGGTGCTACACGTTAACGCAAATATCGTCTATGTCCGACGTAAATGTGCAATAAACACTCACAGACTGCAGGTCGCAACATTAGTATTGGGAGTGGGGAGGGTGGGATATAGAGTGTGTCAGCAGATACTGACGTCAATGCAGTCGTTGTCTTAATGCGGAAGCAGATTTAACTAACTTACAGAAGGGCATGATCACTTCGGTCAAGACTGGAAGCATTTCTGAAACGGGTAAATGTGTTGACTGTTTGTGTGCCACCGTTGTTAAAGCATACCGTGCATGACATGGCTATCGAAAACTGTCGCCAAGGTAACTATGGCGAACCACAGACCATAAATGACAGGAGTGAATGACGGCTGCGGAGATGTATACTGGTGAATAGTCGTGCAGCTGATGTGCAACTGATGACCCGGATGAACCAAGGGTCTACCAAAAGTGTCAACGTCCAGTGAACTTTGCTCCGTATGTGCCTCCACAGGAGACACCTGCTTCATGAACCCCTGCTGACTGATGTTCATTGGCGACGACGTCTCGAATTTGCACGCCATCACCACAAGAGGGCACCATCTGAGTGGCGACAGGCGGCCTTTTCAACTGAATCACGCCTTATGCTCTCTCGAACAGATGGCTGTTGGCATCTGCGCAGTGAAACGTCTGAAAGCAAACACTCTGCGACAATCGCCGGGAGGATCCAGGCTGCAGAGCATTCCCTGGGTGATCTCGTCATTCTGGAAGCCATAGTGGGTCACCAGGAGTATGCATCTATCCTTGGGGATCAATTCCGGCTCGATATGCCGTTTGTCGCGCGGTGTGGCCGTCATGTCACGGATTGCGTGGCCCCTCCCGGCGGAGGTTCGAGTCCTCCCTTGGGCATGGCTGCGTGTGTTGTGACCGCTCAATGTCATTCAATACGACCACGATGACACCCCTCGATCGACGTTAGCACTCGTGGTGTCACTCTCCTTCATAAATGGCAGTGGACGTTTGAAAATTCGTGACGCTAGCTCAATGGTCGTCAATTGATTTAACTGTTATTCACGGCTGACTCTTAATTCAATTACTGCCACGGGGGTGAGGAGAAAGAACACATTCTGGTGATACCAGCATTATGCGTATTTAGATGTTCTATTAATTTGAATGGTTTGCAATGTTCCAGGGATTCTATTCGAACTCTATGCTGATGTACCGGCAAGGACCATTTTCGCAGATAAACATGCAAGTGAGTAATGGATGTTCAGTTTCTCAATACAGTTCGTCGCACTCACACAGTATACATCCGCTGTAAGAACAATTTCATGCATTTACATTTTTGGAGTCCCACAACATTGGTTGGCTAAATATTATGACGATACGTTGTATACAGTTTCCACAGATATTGTTTATCATGTAGTTAAGACTACGTAATGAAGCCAAAATCGTGGATAAAACTGAAATGTTGTTTGTTTATTAACACTTTTCTTTTCACTGACTAAATATGAAATATGAATCGGGATTGGAGGTGATGACCCTATCTTTCTTTTCAGTATTAGAATGGTCGATATCGTGTTCTGAATAACGCGTGTCATATAATGTCCAAATATCGACACGACCCAGGCTCTCAATTGGGCACATAAATGTCTATCCTTCGCTCTCGAAATGTTCGATGTGATTGTCTTTCACTCAAAGAGTTAAATTTAACGGTGTCTCCACTGTTTTTAGTATTTTAGGTCCCCGTTAATTAATATCTGGTAGTTAATAAGCGAACTATTTTTATGCTGGCGCGTTGTTTGTATCAGTTACCCCCGCAACCGCCCAAGGATAAGATTCTCTTAATGTTCCGCGTTTCACAATTTTATAAAATGCAGAATTACGTAAACTATAGCTTTTCGTTGCGTACAACTTTCGTGGGTTCCACAACCATAATAGTTTCCCAAGAGCATTTTTCCCAGCTAACTCAAAGTTCGAATTATGTAGTCAGAATCATTTTCACTTCATCCGACAATAAACGTCTCTGATCACTTCGTCACACGTAATGTAATTCAAACGTGCTTGAAGAGTCCTTAAATAATCTCCTTAACGAATTTCGCAGTCGCGTACCACTTTTTCATCGACTAGCCCGATCGCGATAACTGACAGTAGAGAGCTCAATAATGTGTTACATGTTCTTTCATATGTATTAAAAGACAAACGCGCCCTTATATCTTTCTGTCCCGCTTGGTCTTTGCTACTTTACTTTTTATTACTTTTCATTATATTCCTTCTTAGTAATACTGTGCAGTTATTAAAGTTTCGTATTACTTTCCCCTTTTTAATTCTTCCAAAATAAAGTCTATTTATCCCCGATTTTAATTAATATAATGCTAATTGACACGCCTGCCCGCAAAGTACCGTTATAGTGTGTTGTTCTTAGCATAATTTAGTTTAAGTTACTTTAAATAGTGTGTAAGTCTAGGGACCGATGACCTCAGCAGTTTGGTCCCTTAGCAATACACACACATTTGAACATTTCTACATGCCGTTTGTTTTTCATCGGTACGACGGTATCTACTAGCTGGAAACTGCAATGTTCCACACAGCTCGTAGTGTACATGCATGGTTAGAAGAGCAGCAGGATAAGTTTACTGTACTCTCCTTGCGACTATACTCCCCAGATCTAAACTACTTTCAATGACAGTATAGCTTTGAAACATGTATCTACTTTGTATCATTTGTACATAAACTGTTTCACTATTAAAAATTCCAAACCGCTTGTACCAATTTAAAGTATGCATAGTAACAGTAATGGATTTATCTACAAGCATTACTTTTGATTATCACTTATCAGTTTACAGCAATGTGTTCATATATACCGTGTTCCTTGTTTCGTATTAGGGACAATAATCTACAAATAATGATAAGGATTTCCCGCTCTCTCAATCGTATAATTAATGAAAAACAACTAGCGATTCCTACATGATCTACCATAATTCACTGGTCTGTTCATAACTATGAAATTCTAACTTTCCATGTAAAAAACAAAATACAGTTGTCATGAATCGCTATGTATAAAACCACCGCAAACGTCAATATTCCGAATGCAACAGCGGCGTATCTGAGAGAGAGAGAGAGAGAAAGAGAGAGGAACATCGTTTTCTTTGTTCGTTTTTGTTCGGTTATCGCATTACCGAAAACGGCACTCTGCCCACCTGCTTATTAAGGCATGGGATCTGTAAAGTTCCAACAGCGACATGCATTTGGCTATAACGTTATCTGCCATTAATTTCTAGCCGCAGACCGATATTACGAAAGCTATTTACAGTCGGGAATAGCTGCTGGACGCTGTATATATTGCCCGTTATTATACCCTTACGCGGGAGATCCATTACTTAAGGTTATCGCAGGCATTGAGGACAACGGCTGTATTTAAAGGTAGTAACGGTCTGTTTGAGCCACTAGCGCTGCATAACAATATTCTCCCTTATCTTTATGGGTTCCTGATGGTTTTTTCGTTACTCTAAGGTCCATATTGAAGACATCGTTCCGATACCACTTATAGTATGCAGTTTCGTCTGTGACATTAACTCGTATTCGCGCTTAATGAAACTGCCAAAGAGTTCACCACTAATGACGAGAAACAAACACACATAGTTTAAAGTTAATGTTTTCGTTACAAAACTTTATTTTGAATAGATTTTTATGAAGAAAATGCAGCATGTGCCATGTGTTGACAATCTGTTTTAACTAACGCGCACGACAGCTGTTGCATCTCTTTCGATTCCTTTAGCAAGTGTGGCCTGTCACGCGATTTCGGTCATACAAGTCGGTGTAAAGAATATTGAGAATGCGTCATCTTCTGACAATCTAATTTTACTATTGTTCACCACAGCAAAGGAAGTTGTTTACTTCCTTCAAGCAAGAGTTGTGTACTGCGTAAATCAAATGAATTATATCAACGTTCATCAACAGAGATAAGCACCGTTTATGTTAACAGAATCTTTCGTCGGTTCCTGGCAGAACAACATAATAATAAATGAAAAGCACAAGATTGCTTTTGTTCTACAATATTACTTTTTGCATCATGTATTTACTTGTTGTGTTATGTATTTACTTTTTTTTATTGTATTTCTGTAGTTATATTGATAATTGTTTCTTCTTTTAATTGGTTTGTGTATCACTCTCCATGTTTCATATCTCCCGATGTAGCCTTGTCTAGTACTAATTTTATTTTATTTTATTAGTTTTCTTTATTAATTGAAACTGTCATGAAGCCACGCTGTTCCTATTATGTGTTAAAAGTTTTCCTGTCTACTCCATTGTTATTTATTTTCTATTCAATTTTTTACTTTTTCATTGCATTACCATCACACTGTCACATATGTTACTTACTGCATGTTTCTGCTTCAGTCTAAACGTGTTACTTCTCTTCCATTGTTGTTTGCAAACATTGTAGCTTCTTTGGTGACAATGCCCAGTAAATGGGTGAAGATGGCCTCGTAAGCCGAAAACCGGTTAACACATAAAAGTAATATTATAGAACAAAAGCAAACTGCTGTTTTTTATTTATTAAGCACCATTTACTTTTATATCCTAATTTATTACTTTTTCTTTAACTTCTAGTTTGTCATTACTTTACACTGTTTGCAACGTTACATTACACTTCTCGTAACCTCAGTACCATTAGTCTGCATCGTCAGGAAAGGTAAGACAAACATTTGCTGCCGGGATTATTTACTTCTTATTAATTTTCTTGACAAATAAGTGAGTACAAAAACCACAGACAGTAGAACTCTGTTTAAAGTTTTCTTCTGTATTTCGGGTGTCCACCATACCACGGGCCACAACTTGCAGACCGACAGGGACACCTGAAACAAGAGCGTGTTCTACAGCAGTGGAACGTTTCACAGACCATAGAAGAATAAATGCCAGATAAAGTGACGAACAAAGTCAACTTCCGACTTCAACAAGCTAGAAAAGGTCAGCGCAATCTCAGACAAGATCGATTCAATGCTCGACAGCAACAATTAGTACAAGACAACGACTTTGTGTCAGCACCTTACCTACTTCACCTTCATCAAAACATCAGTCCAAGAAGGCAGTTACATAAACTTCGTAAAATATATTGTTCTGCCCGTCTTTTCCCTAAAGACAATTAAATGCAATCACAGTTTTGGTAATATGGACCAAACATGCGTACGTTGCTCTGCGAGTTTGTTTGCGGATAAGTTCCGTGACAGTTCAGCTATCATGTGTTGCTACAAGCGAAAGGTAACTTAGATCCCATTAAAATAGCTGAAGAGCTTCAAAACCACAGAGTAGGATAATGACTACACTAAGAACTACCTCGAAAATATTAGACAATTTAACACTGCTCTGGCATTTGCTGCAGTTCTGTTTTACTCAGTTAACATTTTTGGTAGTGGTCTACATTGTTTTAAAGTAAGGGGCAGGTGTATCATATGGTAGGAGTTGCTCAAACTTACTCTGGACTTATCATAGATTCTAATACTCCATTACAACATGGTATGTAGAATAAAGTCAATAGAAACTGTTGTAGGAAAAAATGGTAACATTGCAAGCGTGCTTGATATATGTAATCCTTATGCACGGTTGTTAAAATACATAACAATTGTAACCCACAATATACACGATACGGATTTTTACAATGTGACTAAAATTTGCTACTACTGTTCAAAATTTGACATATATTATTAATAAATACTTGCAGTCACTTACTCCTCCATTGCTACAACTATATTACCTATTGTTTTAAAAATATAGGAGCAGGTGTATCATACAGTTGGAGTTGCTTCAACTTACGCTGCCCTTTTCAGCATAGAGTTCGATGCTGCATTACAACATCGTATAGAGAATAAAGCAAATGGAACCTGTTGCAGGAAAAAATGGTTACATTGCAAGCGTGCTTGCTTCACACATAATCCTTATGCACAGTTGCTTAAGTACAAAAAACACCTAGCTCACTATGTACCCGATACAGATGTTTACACTGAGACTGATATTTGTTATTACCATTCAAAATTTAACACGTTATTAATAAATACTTGCCTTTACTTATTTCTCCATTACTACAAGTATATTACGTATCAGTGACTAATCAGACCAGAATGAGAATTATTTGTATGGGTCAACTAGTATTTTTGTTAAAGCTAATCACAATGTCATTCTTAATCAGAGAAGCTGAACATATGTTTCTTCTATTTGGCCACTTATTCATCTTGAGAGAATATACTCGTTCAACAAATGCATTGGAACCCAAAAACAATCAAAATAAAAACATTAACTTCTCTAAATGTTTTAGGTTAGTTGCACCGTGTTTCATTAAAATAATATTCCATTTTTTTACCAACCTTAGTTCTCACCCACAAATATCCAGTGGTGAAGCGTTTCAGAGGCTTTTGGTCTTGGCCTATACAATAATTTGAAAAAAAAAACTTACAATTACAGTTATGATATAAGAATGCATTTTAAACAGTGTAAGCTTGTTTTGTACGTTGGCACAGTTTCATTTGGGCCATCCATGAGTTGAGAGTTCACTGTGTTATGTGTGCTATCCAGTTCAATAGTGCACTGGAAACTTGTAGGAATAGCCTCTTGTTTCTAGGCGGAAGCTGGCAAGACAGCAGATGGTCACGTGTGTCGTAGTAGCGCCGGCCGAAGTGGCCGTGCGGTTAAAGGCGCTGCAGTCTGGAACCGCAAGACCGCTACGGTCGCAGATTCGAATCCTGCCTCGGGCATGGATGTTTGTGATGTCCTTAGGTTAGTTAGGTTTAACTAGTTCTAAGTTCTAGGGGACTAGTGACCTCAGCAGTTGAGTCCCATAGTGCTCAGCGCCATTTGAACCATTTTTTGTCGTAATAGCGTAGAATTAAGGCTTGCCTCAGCTGTGTTGCTTAGCGTGCTGTTCAGTCCCAATTTAAGAAAACTTGTTTGCATGCCATTAAATGATTATGTTACGGCTTGTGTTGTTCCGCGAATTAGATGACAAACCATTTCCATGCCGAACTTACATAACTATGTGCGTTATCAGGATAAGCGATTCACTCCACAGTTAGACACTAGAATAGCCGATGGGAAACTATGGTATCGATAGTTCCGATGCCACAGAGTAAGTGCACGCTAGTAGGTTGGCACTACGAGAGCGGATGAACTACGCCGACCACAGCGCCCTCTAGCCGACGCTGTGGAGCTCAACGAGCACCGCTCTGATTTCTGCCCACTTCACCAAGAGCAGACGGTCTGGAAACATCGCTTCAACTTCAGAGTGTGTTGCCTTGCTATTGAGACTTTGTACTACTTACGACGGGAATACGGCTTCGCACCTACGTGCTCATCATCGCGAAGTTATGTAACGATTTATTGATTTGTTTTTGCCTATAGTAAACATCTTTAAATTTACACGCAGTACCGAAGTGCTTTACCTCTCCTGCTCCTACTCGCTTCCATCATTCGGCCTATTTTGCAGATCGCAGAAGCAGACCCACGCGCCGCCTTCCAGGCGGGATACAAAAGAAACAAAACAGGAAATTTAAATTTCCTAGTGATAGAAAGTATCTCAGACTCACAAATAACTCGTATTGGTTCAAATGGCTCTGGGCACTATGGGACTTAACATCTGTGGTCATCAGTCCCCTAGAAATTAGAACTACTTAAACCTAACTAACCTAAGGACATCACACACATCCATGCCCGAGGCAGGATTCGAACCTGCGACCGTAGCGGTCACGCGGTTCCAGACTGAAGCGCCTAGAACCGCACGACCACACCGGCCGGCCTAACTCGTATTGTAGCACATGTGTTTTGTTTGGTGAATCTGGGACTGAAAGAGAATGGACGTCAACTTCTTTCGGGGTATATGTGGCAAAATAGTTTGACAGAAAAGCCGAGAAACACCAGCATTCAAGGCACCTTTAGAATCAAGAGGGTTTTCAGTAGTTGGGCCATGGACGAACTTAACATTCGGTTTCTGAAGGAGCCGAGCTTCTAGTTATAAAATATAATTCGATTGTGAAACAAAATACAATCTTAATGGAGAGACTTATTGATGATGCTTGTTTCTTGGGCAAGCAAGAGCTTGCATTCAAAGAACACTAGAAATATGAAAATTTCGACAACAGAGGGAATTACTTTGAATTATTAGAACACTTCATTCACGATCACCTGAAGAGCACTTCTCGTGATCAAAGGAACACAAAGCACAATTCAAAACGAACTAAATGAGTCGGTTACAAATGTCATTAACTATCAAATTAAAAAAGAGTTTCTGTCATGTGAGTTTGTTGGAGTGCAAGCTGATGAAACTCTGGATGTTTCTTGCAAGTCACAAACGTGTATTGCTCTTAGGTTTTGTACACATGACTGTGCCATAGAAAATTCTAGTGACGAACCTGCTGAGGGTTTATCAGAAATTATACTAAATGCACTTGATGTTTGGTGAGATGTAAATTAGTGAGCGAAACATATGATGAAGCCTCAGTAATGGCAAGTTAACATAGAGGTGCATAAAATTTTGTTACACAAAAAATCTGTAAGCAACGTTTTGGCACTGCAATGCTCATAAACTTAATCTATTGCTGTTACAGAGTTCTAAAGATATCAAAGCAGTTAGACTTCTGATTTATAATATTGTAGCATTCCGTTCATTTTTTAGCAAGTTGTCAAAGAGAAAATAACACTTATAAAGTAAAGAATTCACATTGCTTCAAACACACAGGAATTGCAGTTCACGAGGTGTTCAGAAAATATAACTTAAATACCATGAGTTGGAAGACATTTTAGAAAATATCACAACAGGTGGTGAAAATTGGGATGTAAAATCGTTCAGCAGTGCTTCTAACTTGCTTAGTATTCTGAATGAAACTCAGTTCTGTATCCCACTCTGCCTTAACAAAGAAGTATTTGAATGAGTTGATCATCTCTGTGCACTTCAGCAACACAAACTGGCATGTCAGGTTATTTTGTGCAATGCTGAAGTCAAGTGGACAATCATTTTGTTAAAGGACATGAGGTCAGAAAACACTATAAGTTCATGTGCTGAAAGCTGTAACAAGAAATTTCGAACCGAGAAAAGTGCTGGTGAGCGTGACTTCCAGACCCTTAAGATGAGATATTAGGTAACGTTATAGTGCAAATGGAAATCCCTTTTTCAAGTCTTCAGAACATGCAGTTTACAGAGTTGCTGGATAAAAATCAGTTTCTGATATTGCAGTGTGTGCGTTACTCAGAAATACGATTCAATCTTCCTTCAGACTAGCATGTATGTCCGAAGGTTCATGCACTGCGGCCACTACAGTCATTAGGAAATATATGAAATATATTCGCAGTTGCGATTGTGGACAACCATCAGTTATACTATGCTATGACGACAGTGGAAATTTGTGCCAGACAGGGACAAGAACCCAAACTTCCCACTTATTGCGAACGGTCACCATACCATGACGCTATCTGAGCACCCTTCATGGCCAGACCCAACTTCGATATGTCTACAATCCGCACTCGTACATCGGTAATGTATATTCTTCTAAGGAAGAAACATTTCAGTTAGAAGTCGCTTGCCTGGTATCGGCAGATAAATCGATACAATAGTTCAAATGGCTCTGAGCACTATGGGACTTAACAGCTGAGGTCATCAGACCGCTTAGAACTTAGAACTACTTAAACCTAACTAACCTAAGGACATCCCATAAATCTGTGCCCGAGTCAGGATTCGAACCTGCGACCGTAGCGGTCGCGCAGTTACAGACTGTAGCGCGTAGAACTGTTCCTCCACTCCGGCCGGCTAAATCGATATAGCAGTGGTTGTTGTGGGGCGGCCGGTTGATTAACATAACAATAATCTTTATTACTCATAGGAGGGAATTGTAATTATTGTAAATATTGTTCGCCATCTTTTACAAGAGCCTGGAAACTATTTTAGTAGTCACACAGAAAGCGATGAAGAATATACCATATTTCCTAGTCTGCAAGTCCACATTCTTCTCCAGCCCACTGAAAGAAACTTTTCTATTCTCTATTTGCTCAGTGGGATCAGGAATCTGATTATAAATGAAGATTTTGACTTCTAATGGGTACATGAATTTGGTAAAGGTTGAAAAGTCCCCTTAGAAAAATTATAAATGACTGTGCTTAAACTGACACACAATATTTTTTAGCGCAACGCAATCTGACTTTCAATAATCCCCACAAGAGAATGGCCCTGACTAAATTAACCTATACGTTTCACAAATCACTTACCTCACAAAAATCTTCGTTACTCGAACTATTGCAATACAGCGAGCGCCACTACTGCCAGCTAAATAAAAGATTCAAACTACTGAATGCACTAACTACTGATAGGTATAGTTAGCAAAAGAAAGATTTTGATAGAGAACAAACAATGTATTTACCTTAATAGTGTTCAAAAGTCATAATATATATATATATATATATATATATATATATATATATATATATATATATATATATATATATATATATATATATCAGTTCATGGCATCCAGTCTTACAAATTTACTGTCTCTGTCCAAAACTCCGCCATCTCACTCCCTACATCCACCACTGCTGGCGGCTCACCTCCAACTGCGCAACGCTACGCGCTGTTAACAACCAACTGCCCAACACTGCAATAGTCAACAACAATGCAAACCAGCCACAGACTGCACACAGCACAGCCAGTGATTTTCATACAGAGCGCTACGTGGCGTTACCAATAAAAAAACCTATACAGCCTACTTACATAGCCCCCATGCTCCCCACAAAAAATTTTACAAATTGTTTTGGGCACTGTCCAATGCATATTTGTTAAAATTTTTTCACAATTACAATAACAAAGAAGTCAAATGCATACACTTATTGATACACTGTTGGTCAAAAGCTAAAATTTCCTCGCAGTCCATGAAGACAGTCCTGATCATTCATCACAGTAAAATTGCAGTGTTTATCTCAAAGTCTGAGCAGTAAAAGAAAATGCACACGGAAGTAGTGGGGTTCTATGTAGTCTTCAAGAAGTATTGTTGTCCTTCCAACGGAAAGACAGTGCTGACTCTTGACATGCAGACAGGTATTGGGCCTCAACAGAGCAAACCCACTGCAGAGTCAGTCGAAGCTGAAGAATATTGGTAGATAGGTCATCACAAAGCAGACCACTGTAGGGCTGTTAGAGATTATGGTATTGGTGGGACACCAGAGTTGCAGACCCACTGCAGTCCTTGTAGAAATAATGGTATTGGTGGCCCATCAAAGATGCAGACCGACTGTAGTCCTTGTAGAAATAATGGTATTGGTGGGCCATCAAAGATTCAGACCCACTGTAGTCCCTGTAGAGACGGCCAGCAGCCATCTGTTGCGACTGTGCTTATGCACAATCACCATCGAAGAGTCTTGCGGACAATATAGCAAGTCCATAAACCACCACTTGTGCACTCACAAAGATTTTGGAATTGTCCTTAGAACCAGCAATGCTGTTAATCAGTCCCTTGCTGAATTATTAACACACGTGCAAACACTAACAGTCCCAACTTCTCATCTACTGTGCATATACTATGACCAACAGAAACAGTGTGCAGTGAAATGTAACTTAATTTGAAGAACTGGTGTCTATACAATTATAAATTTACGACATAAGAATACAATTACAAAGATACAAAATATATCATTAAAGAACATAATAGTACAGACAACATTTGTAGTAATACAGGCTTTACAAAAGAATCGAAATAACATATACATCAGTGTTACAGGAATTATGACATAAGTACATACATAAAAGATTGGAATAACTTTTGAAACATCAACTTCACACATGAGCATTAAAACAAAACAGGATAAACAATGTCTAAACATCTTTACAAGGTAAACAACATATTATAAATGCAAATTATATTTGAGGATAACAGTATTCCTCATCATAGTGAATGTAGCTCAGTATTAGAAAAATTCTACAACATAAATCTTATTAGATAAACACATAAAGACAGGTAGGACACATATACACAAGGGTACACAAACACATAGCAGGATACACAAAAGGAAGGACAGGGTTTGTTTTACTGCAGTATATTGCAAACAAAACTTTCTTTACTTCTTGGAGATCTCCATTCATTCATCATTATTCCCAAAAAGTCCTATCTATACCTACTTTCTGTATTCTATTCATATCCTCTTTCTGAATAATTATTCTTCATTGTACAGTATCTTTTCTTTTTACAAACTTTTTTCGTATAACTTCTCAATGCATTCTTTCCCTATTCTTCATAGTCAGTTTCTTATATAGTCTACCCCCTCTTAAGCTAGCTTAAATCTACTGAGCTCAGATATATATACCAAGAGACAAGACAATGCAGCAGTACAAAACAATTAACACTAACAGCAATGACAAAAAAATGCAAGTTGGCAAAGCAAGCGGCAGTAAATCTAAATTAGCAGAGCAAATGCTATATTACAACGAATATGAGCCAATGTGCAGTAACAAGAAAAATAAATCAGTAGGAAAACTGGCTTAACAGAGTAATACACAGTGAAATTCAGTAACACTATGCCTGGCAAACAGCAGCAGTAAATGCAATAACTTATATCTAATCATGACAAGCCCACAAGCAAAAAAAAAAAAAAAAAAAAAAAATAGTACACTAAAGACAACAATGCAGATAAGAGAAATGTCTATTCACATCTTAATATCTATGTCATTAAAGTGGTGCACCACAAGAAGTTAATCTACCAAAAAAATTACCAACTAGTTGAAAAGAAAATTATGTATGCAGTAACTGTTATTAATCCCTTCTTATTGTTCTTTCCTTTCCAAGTGCTCCTTTTTCGAAGAATGTGGATCATAAAATTATTATTTAATAGATCTGTTGACAGAAAGTATTCACATTAGCAAATGCATTTAATTTTATTTTATAAAACCAATGCTGCAACACAGCTGGAAACCAGATATCAAGTCAAATAAGCAACTATGAAAAGCAAAGCATAAAAATATCATTCAATAGTCATGTGACATTTCATAAATTAGTAGAAATTCTCTCAACTCTCATAGAAAGACACTTGTCATAATCAGGTGTGCAGATGTAAGAATATTTCCCATCAGTTTATAAGCATTTCAGTAAGTAGCGCAAAGTATGCACTCCACAATATAATTATATGTTTCCAAGAAATGAACGTGTCTTATTTGCGATGCTTTCTACAAAGGAATGTCAATAGCGAGGTTAATGGTCTCTCTTTTTTTTTCACCTAATGGCTTTTTCTCCAGACAGGTGGCACAGCTGGGCGTCCACGACGCATTACGTGAAGGTCACTTAACTTGCTTACCGAAATATTTACGACAGCAGTGACAGTCTCATATAAAAAAATTTCACAGGTCGAGAATTTGCGTTACGAATGTGTAGAAACAAAAACCTATAAATATAACAGTGTTCAAAAAATTTTCGCTGGCATTGTGATACATTCATGCATTTACACACATTTCATAACTCTTAAAGTACGATTCTTGGTTTCCAACATCCTTTTTCTCAAATCAGAGTGCCTAACCACTACTCATTATTCCTTACCTTATTACACATATACATATTCGTCGACACTTCTTCAATATTTCATCATAATAAATACGTATCATAATAAACATTCCTCAACAGCATAGTACACATCGTCGTCATAATAATAACATCATAACACCTCAGTCAATTCTCAAAAACGTCATAGCTTTCTGCAATAATTTCAAAACCTAAAAAAAATTCTCTGCTCATTTCAATAGTGTCATCTACCTCAAACGTACTTTAAAAATCATGATCTCATACCAAATACATCATTCAAAGCTCTCATAGTATCACAATGGTTCTGAAAAAATATGAAGAGTTCACAAAGTACATACAAAATACAGTTTCATAAGTGTGAAGTTATCCAACTGTGTAATTGCATAAACACGTGTCACTGATGTAGTAAAAAAATGTTTATCCCTCAGTTAAATGATCAGATAGCTGTGTAATTTATGTGTTAGAGAAATATGGTACCGATATGTAAAGTTGTATAAGCAAATACCATATTAGCTAGGGATCCTTGTGCTTGCCAAACACATGGTACACAAAGTAGGCGTGTACCTCTGAGGATTAATGTAATTATACCCTCAGGTGTTACAGATTACAGAAATGGAATTAAATGCATCATGGAAAACCTTTGTATCATTGTAATTCAAAAATCTTTATAAATAAATGTTTTAAGTACAAAATTAATCACTCAAATACGTGTACTGTAGGGCTAAACTGTGCGTCTTGTTGTAAGATAATCTCTGTCATTACTTAACGGTAAAAATGTGCCAAGTGTAGTAATGATCGTCGTCCGTAACTGAAGTTCTGTAGAAGTCAATGTACTTACCTCGTAATAAACAAAAGTGAAATGCTATGCTTAGAGATATCGTAGTTATTACGTACAGTACTGTGATCAAGAAAGTACTATACTGTAACGTATTGTTGTGCTACGAAAAAGGCTGTCTCATTGTAGCTATACCACAAAAGATACTGCTAAAACATATTTTACGTTCCAGAATAATTCAGAAAAACTGTGCAGATATAAAACAGATACACCGCAAAAGCAACAATGTAAATTGTGTCACACATTAGCAGTGACGTGATATAATCGTGTAGCTGTCGAAGAAACCAAATGCTAAGTCTTTAATCTCACAGAAAGTACTTTAAATCCAGAATGTATGCTCAAGTAAACCAAAATGTTGCATTAAAGTCTCTTCAGCAGTACTGGTATATGCTCTAAGTATGTGAACCTTATAGTTGTTACGTAATCGCGCAACTAACAAGCAAGAATGTACACATAATAGCACTGTGTCATCACTATAACAATGCATTCATAATTAGTGTTTAAATAAGTTCTCATGGTTCATGACTGGATATTTAACTTCAAACATTGTTGCATGTTATCAGATTCAAAGTCTGACAAAGCATACTAGTAACGTGAAGTGAAAAATTTTATTGCAAAGACCAAGTTAAAAAGCAGATTATCTCTCAATAAACGGTTTTACATGTGAAATATGGTGCAATCCTTTACTCTTCCTAGTACACAGAGTTTCGACTTCAACGCAGTAATCATGTGGTATACATCGCTTTCTGTAAGGTCCATTGTAAACCAGAAAGAATTTGTGACTCAAGTGTTTCTTCTTATATGACAATGAGAAATTTCTGACCATTATATAATTTCTTTGCATTTGCTTTACCGTGTAGTTTTCTTCTTTTGTCTGCTGCAGAATTTATATTTTTAAGAGCCAAATCAATTATGTCTTTGTGTCGAAGTTTATGTGTATTCGGGAAAGGTACAAGCTCTCTGATTCTGTTCGGTGGTTCTTCATTCTTCAGTACAAGAATAGGTGGTAAAGCAGTGGAATCATGAGACATTTCATTGTTATGTTTTACGTCGTGTTCCTGGATTAAGATGTCCCTAATGTCTTCCATTTTTACGTAATTAATAGCCACGGCAGCTATGTCGTCAGCTTCATAAGTACGTTTTGTGGCTGCCAGCGGTGTGAGTCAATGTCTATTGTCTCTTTGTTGTCGTGCGTCGTTATTGGGATTTGGAGATCAAACTTCTACAAATTCACCTTGACGAGAGGGCCCTGCCCTGTTTGAATCCCGCCAGTTCTGATAGAATTCAGGTCTGTAGTTTTGTTGGTAGTTTACATAGTTTCTTGTTTGTCGGTCATATGGTGGAGAATTTCTCCCGGAATCGTAACTGCGTGGTCGACCGTTGTGTCTGAAGTTATTCTGTCTCTCTTGATAATAATTATTTTGGTTCCCATATTGTCTGTTTCTCTCATTGTTTCTGTGATAGCCATTACTGTGGAGGGGTGATCTTTCCCTGTAATTATTACTACTCTGCCAACGGTTGTCATATGGGTGGTGTCCGTTATGGTCACGATTTACGTTGTAAGAATAGCTTTGTTGTGTCCAGTTATTATTTCTTTCATCTCGGAATTGTGACGGATGTGACCTGTAACTGATGTGCTCCTGTTTTCGCGTTCCGCGATTGTCAGTGTCAATTTTCAATTCTTGTAAAAGTCCCTGAAAAACTTCAATGTCGTCTTTGCAACGTCATGCTAAAATAATATGTCGTAAATGTTCAGGCAATTTGATTAAGCAAATGCGGATGAGTTCTGAGGAGCTGTGTGGGTTTGAAAGATACTGATTCTTATGTAACATGTCCTCGAAATATTTGACAAGACTGGAAAATTCAGATTGTTCGAAATGTTTCATCCTTATGATGCTATGTTTTACTCGGTCTTGTGTAGCTTGAGACCAATACGCTGAGAGGAAGGCATGATAAAATTCTCCTTCACTGTGACAATCGTGAATGACCGATTGCATTCTCACAGCTGGTTTATTCTCTAAGTAGCCACACATAAATTCTAACCTGTGCTCCAATGACCAGTTGGGAGGAAAACAATGAGAGAATTGATGAAGCCACGCTTGTGGATGAATGTCGTTGCCAGAATTCTTAAATGTTTTGAATTTATGTATAGTAATAAACAGCTTGTAGTCAAAATCATCTCGTCGGCGAGTCGCATGTCGGTCATTGTTATGTCGTTTCGGCGGTTCCATCTCAAAATTCGGTGTACCTTGCCAATTTCTTTCATAATTTCCGAAGTGCCCTGTGTTATTATTTTGTGGCTGCTCCGTATTTCTACGTCCCTCTTCCCGTATTGGAGTGCGAGTGTCCTCTGAAATATGTAATTCTTGTGTTACCTGTGTCAACTGATCTTGTACTTCCCGTATTTCTCTTTGGTGTTGCGTGTTAATTTGATTCTGATTTTGTTTGAATTTCTTAATTTGTTCATACTCCTCTGTATCATTAAAGACTACCTGTCTTGTGTCTTTCAGATTACCATCTACCTTTGTAGATAAATTATTTAGCTGATCCGAAAGTTCGACTACTTTCTCTGATAATGAACTAATTTCCTCCATGTGTCTTTCTGAACCAATTTTCAAAGTATCTACTGTGTCCTTTAAGTTTTTCTGAGTTATGTGTCTGGAATATGTTCCTCTATGCTTTTCGGCAGTGCATTTGCACTGGCAACATTCACATTTTGACGAGCACAAAATGTGTCCTGACTTAATTGATAAAACGGCGAGGACGCAAAACCTGAATCTACAGTATTTGCAAGATTGTGTCCTGTAATTTCGGATTCCTGAGGTGAACTGTTGCCGACCGACCGATCGATAATGCTTCCCTGTTCACTAATTGTTTCACTGCCTACACCATTATTTGCAGGCCGCTCCATTTCCCTATGCACAACTACCAAATTACTACTTTCAACATTAGTTAATTCATTACACGGTGGTGCTGAAACACTGCTACCGTCTTCACTGTCATTTCTCAGTTTACTTTGGAGCCTCGTATTACGTTTTTCACACGCCATAATTGTCACAATGTTTCACACGATAACACAGAAAAGCATAATATGAAGAGCAAAATAAGAAAACACATTAACTTTAGCATTGACAATTATATCTAGTTAATCGCAAGCGCAGCTGCGAAATACTTGATGCAAATGTACATGCATGCCACAACTGTTTTAATGTACAACAATGAATGACCGCAACTACAAATGAGATTCTCTCTACAATTACGCGCTAGCAATAAACAAAAGCTACACTAATTACACAAACTACAAGAAAAAATCAGAAGATTCCAGTGAGGTATCCTCGGCTAAGGGTCGACATATGAAACGTCCCCTTAGAAAAATTATAAATGACTGTGCTTAAACTGACACCCAATATTTTTTAGCGCAACGCAATCTGACTTTCAATAATCCCTACAAGAGAATGGCCCTGACTAAATTAACCTATACGTTTCACAAATCACTTACCTCACAAAAATCTTCGTTACTCGAACTACTGCAATACAGCGAGCGCCACTACTGCCAGCTAAATAAAAGATTCAAACTCCTGAAGGCACTAACTACTGATAGGCATAGTTAGCAAAAGAAATATTTTGATAGAAAACAAACAATGTATTTACCTTAATAGTGTTCAAAAGTCATAAAATATATATATATATATCAGTTCATGGCATCCAGTCTTACAAATTTACTGTCTCTGTCCAAAACTCCGCCATCTCACTCCCCACATGCACCACTGCTGGCAGCTCACCTCCAACTGCGCAATGCTACGCGCTGTTAACAACGAACTGCCCAACACTGCAATAGCCAACAACAATGCAAACCAGCCACAGACTGCACACAGCACAGCCAGTGATTTTCATACAGAGCGCTATGTGGCGTTACCAATAAAAAAACCTATACAGCCTACTTACAAGGTTCACATGCACAACATTGTAATATTCATTATTGTCATACTGACAGCAACTTTATCTATCCTAAGCAGCACTATGTGCAGTTCAAAGGTGACCTCTACGGTAAGTTCCTACTAAATTGTCTTTCGCGCTGACTACTGAAAATCAAAATAAAAGCTCGCCACAAAAGTGGAAAAAAAAATTGTGATCACTTGCCACGCGGATTTGTTAAGATGATTGACGGCACACTAACAGTTAGTTTTGCAATATCTAAGCGATCCAGGACGGTGTACAGTCCTCGCGAGTTCACTGTCTGTTATTACCGAAAATAAACGTTTTGTAACAGCCTGTCTCTGATGTCATCCGAGGCAGCGCTCACTCCGGCGTTTCACTGACGCAGATCTTACCTTGTCTGGGTGCAGAGTGAGGCCTACTCAACGCTGCGCTACGCTAATTCACGGAGCTTCAAGCTCCGGTGAGTTGTAGGGTGAGCGGATCACGCCTTTCCTACTTCTTTCTTGGGGTGTTGAGTGTTGTCTCTTCGTCTGAATCGTCCGCACGGTTGCGTTGCTGCTAGTGGGTCTTCTTGCTAATGTTGTGGCGTTCCTTTACACCAGAAACAAGCCTAGTCTTGTCTCTCGGGCTGTATTAATGTATGGGGCGCAGCGGGCGTCCAAGGGAACACCAGCTGTCATCCGCCCTATGCAGACTGTAGCAGTCTCTAAATGGCCACTTTCTCAGACACGCAATATTTAATAACAGCTTCATGAGTCAATTTAGAATCTTGGTAATTTTTGTATGAATGTAGCTAACTTGGTTAAAACCATAAAAAAAGTTTAAGCTCGCCTGCATAAAACTTTGCCTTCTAGAATTTTTAGAACGGAATTGACAGGAGAACATGACTTCTGAACTACAAATTTAAGAGACCTCGTATGGTTTTTTATTAACATGAAGCTCCTAAATTTTGTTATAGCAGTATGATGTAATAGGTTTCATATGTGCTGTAACCAAAGCTTTCTAGCATTAATATAACATATACTTAATCTACTACAAGTGACGACGTTTTTGTTCCAAATTTAGTTTTCTGTAAATTACTCGAAAACTGTTAGAGGTAGCTTAATGGGGTCACGTAGTTATTATTTTTTATGTTGAACTGAAGCGTCATACAAATTTTCATATTTCGAAGTGTAATATTTAGTGCCTTCAATTTTTCTTAAAAACGTGGATTCTGATCAAAATATTGCTTTAATCACGTTGAGACTTGCACCAGTTAATTTTGACATACATCTGCACGTTATAACCAGTTTCTGGCTTCCTAGCTTTATTATTTAGCGTCACTTATTTTTTTCTTAAAACGATGTATTTGGGTAAAATATTGACCTAATCAATCTGATACTTGACAGTTTAAACATTATTACACTAAAGCATATGGTGGAAAAGTTTGAAAAAGTGACTTTATTTTATTCTTAATTATGGTGCAATACTTGTGTGCCACGCACAGATGCGTTATGGTGATGTGGCGCTACTAGCAGTGAACTGGGGTAAATCCCGGTACACTCTCTTGTCTCTGTATCTCTCAAACGGTACAGCGCTTTTTTCGCCACACTGTGTTGTTCAGAAGTACAATGCCATGTCGCTTCAGTTATGCCGACTCCGGGTAAGCGTATGGGGATACACATTATTGTACGAGTGCAGATTGTAGACACTTGGTTGACTACATATTGAAGTTTGGATCTGGCCTGCGAAACATGCTCAGATAGCGAAATGGTAAGGGGACCGCTCGAAATAAGCGCGTAATCTGGGTACAAATCTCTGTCCGGGACAAATTTTCACTACCGTTATTCCATTATACAGCTGACGGTTGTCCATGTTCGCAAGTGGAATGTATTTCATGTATTTAATAATGACTGTAGTCGCCGCAGATTAAGTATACAGAGAATCCCACGTCAGGCCATCCTGTACCAGTCAAGAGGAAGACGAGACATTAGAAAACCCAGAGTGAAGTAGCAGCGAGAAGCAAACAGGCACAAGCTCCTAAACCATAAAGCGTAGAAAAGAAGACCAGCTACTGTGGTCGGATGACACTACCACACTCTGCCTCCTGGTACACAGAATACATTTTGTTTTGAGAACAAGCGCTGCATGAACCAGGCGTGCACGTTTCGCCTCTTCATTTCCGAGATACGAGGAAACTTTTCATATTTTCCAGCATACTACAAAAGTCCATGACACGAATGAAAATGAATTCTTTTTTTGATAATTCACTAAGGCATAAATTGAGGTCCACTTATGTGAACCTCAGGTGTCACTTTTCGTCCAAACGTACTAGTCTGTCCTTTGTATTGTTTATCACCTTTCTTCACTAAAAACATTGTATCCAGCAACATGCATATTTTATTTGAAAATTAAACTGTATCTCCTAATGCGTACAGAATATCGGATTCTTAATGTTATCATTTCTGAAATATATGATTTCCAATATACGTTTTAGTTGATGCTCTAAAACAACTTCATAAATGCAAGAAAATAATAAGCATACAGTTATTTCTGGTAAACAATAATTTGCTACTGTTAGTAAATAAATCTTTACGGCATTTTTTATGATAACCTTCGAAACAATGGCTTTTCACAATACATAAATATATTCCACATTTGATGCACGTCTCTGATATTGGAAGTGCGGCCAGGTTTACTACATTTTCAGGCATTTGCCTCAACAAATTTCTGTAGTTGGCCAACATTGTAAAAGTACTGAAATCTCTTGCAACACAGTTCTTCTTGGCTTCTTATTCCCATTTTCTACATCATCTACAAATTTAGTGCCAGCGAAATTCTTTGCACAATGGCGTCCTCTTCTCCAAGCTATTGTTACATCATGAAGTGCTTATTATCTACGAGTCGGTTTCATTAAGTTCAGCAGGACAATATTCAGTCGAAAATGAGAATTCGTCACCTTCCCAATCAGATAATTCCGCAATGTTGTCATTAAGAAGAGTTTCTAATTGCTCATCAGTTAGTATTTCAGAGTATTGCTGTAGAGCGAAGAACAACTGTTACTTCAATATTCCATTGGGTGGATGAAAGGATGGAGAGGTTTGTACAGGGGCAAGACGGCAAGGTCTTCAGCGTCCGCTCAAAAGCAGGCAGCGACAGGTACCAAGAAAATACCCAGAACATTAAGATAAAACTGAACGTAAAACACAGGCAACAAAGGTTGGAAAACTATGTGCATACCCACGCCGAAGCATGGCGTCCGCATGGACAACACAGGTAGAAAATAATAGAAGGAGCTAAAACAATATAACAGATGGTAGTGGCTGGCTGACCACAAGGAAAAAAAGGGGAGAGCCAGCCACTGTGCAATACACTAAAACCTCCAGCCTAAAAAGTCCAGACACATCGCAAAACTTTAAAAGCCTAGTTACACCCGTCTCACCATCAGTTACAATAGAGGGCAGATACCCACCAGTTTTTGTTTCTGCCCTTGCATCACGGTATAAAATGCATTCCGTTAAAACGTGGTGGACAGAAATGTGCACACCATAAGAATTAGAAAACGAGGGATCCTCTCGCCGTAAGAGAAAGCTATGTGTAAGAGGACAGTGCTCAATCCAAAGACGCGTGAGGGTCACTTCATCCCGCCTGAGCAACCGGCAGGAGGAACGCCACGGCCGGGTTTTTGACTTCACTAGTCGCAGCTTATTGGCCGTCACCGCCAGCCACTCTTCCTCCCACAACTGCATGCACTTCCTGTGGAGTGCAGAAGTGACAGACTGCAAGGGAATAGGACACTGGACCACATCCTGCTCTCTGCAGGCCAGCTTGGCAGCCCGATCGGCCTTTTCATTTCCTCAGTATTTTGACATGACTTGGCACCCACCAGAATGACATCCTGCTTACCCCGCCGTAGGAGCAAGTACAGTTGGTCGTATATCAGCTGGACCAACTCCTCAGCTGGTTACAGATCCTGCAACGATAGTAAGGCACTACTGGAATCGGAGCAGATGAGAAACCGATTGCCCCGAATACAATTCCTCTGCTCCAGTGCCTTCAGGATCCCGTGGAACGCCGCTGAGAAAACGGTATACTCAACAGGCAGGCGAATCCTGGTGACATGATCAGGGAACACTACAGAACAGCCAAGGAAATTCCCTTGTTTGGAGGCATCAATGTAAACGATGGTAAAACCGTGATACACATCTAAAATGTTAAAAAACAGAGATTGGAATGTAAAATCTGGTGTACTATCTTTCTTAAAATCAGTCAAATCTAAAATAAGTCTGGGTCTCTCGAGGAGCCAAGGTGTAAATCTACTCCAACCTTGCTGTAGAACATTAAGACCAGCCATAACCTCTGTGAGCCTGCAGTTTTGCTATTCTGCGATTCTGCGCAATGGATTAATCTGAGATTTACCCTTTACCCTGTGGCTCCTGCAGGTTGCAATTTCCACCCCCTCACTACTACAGAAGTCAGGCAGACGCTCCTAACGTTCTAAAGAGAAATGCCTGAAAAACTTTCTGCAATAAATATCTTCTGGAGTTGTCTGCTGTAAGGAAATGACACAAAAATTCACAAAATTTCTTACGTAACTAATGGGATACTTGGGTACTGGAGTAGTGCTAGTTAGTGTACGAAAAACATGACACTAACAAAAATTATTATTTATTTTGCAAAAATTCTGAGAAATCACAATGACACTTTTAGTTATGAATTGAACACGTAATTTTCTGGTTCTTTTCGGAATGTGAAGTTACCTCTTAAGGATAGGATTCGCTAATGAAATTTCTATACAAAGTTTTAGATTGTTAGTGACTTGGCAGAATGGCTGAGAGCCGCGCCTACTCAACTTGAATAATTATCCATTAGAATGTTGCTAGGTACGGTCGAGGCTGTCACATATGAAATACAGTGAAGTGTACTGTTGTGGAGGAAATATGGGGCTAACAAGAGCTGTAGCGCACAATACCATAAGCTGAGATGACTGCTGTCTGCGCCGCTCGCTGCTGCCAAATAAGATAACTCTCATTCTATCTGGATTGAACTTCGCCAATCAAACTCTCCCTACGCCTTCGTGAAGTCAAGGACTCCTATTCGCTCTTAGTCTAACTATTGGCATGGTATACCGGTCAGATAACCAGTCCACCGCGATGTCACTCAAAAATTCGCTCGCAGGTGTTTAACTATAAATCTGTCTGTTCACACCGCACAATAAGTGTGGCAGCCAACACAGTGAACAACGCTTAATCGCAAGGACTCAATATAGAGTCGCTCTCTGATTCGCTCTCGACAGAGGTGCTCTCCCAGTAAAGTACTGAGAAGAGACTTGTTCCTCGCTCTTTGAGTACACGTACGAGCGCGCACGCTCTTGTTACGTGTTCTCGCTCCAAGAGCGACAACAGAACGGCCCCTCTCCACACCAGATGTGAAGGGGTATATCTTTCGGTCTCTTCCATTACTCCTTCAGCTCAAGGCGGCAGAAATATCGTCTGCCAATCAGCATGGCTGTTCCAAAACGGGAGAATGACGTTTCGTTTAAGGCGACCGATCCGGAAATCAGAAGTATCGGCGTTTAGCGTTTGCTGTCTCCCTGTGAAAATCTCTGAAACTGCGTGCTATGTGTAAAGAATGGGTAGGCTGGCCGCTCCCACACAATGTAGCGGAATTTGCTTTTAAGCTGAACATGGGATCGTCCTTTCACTCGGGCAAACGCTGTCTGCTCTACGGGCGGTCACCAGCCGACGTAGATGGGTTGCAACCGGCCTCCTGGTGTGCAGTTGCCTCTCTCGAACTAAAAGCTTCTGTCAATGTCGTGTCTGGAATGTATGTGTGTACGCCAGCCTCGAGTATTTCAACCACGGTGCGCACTTGGGATTTATTAGTTATTTGCATATCGTTTACATGAATTCATACAACACTGACTTTATCTTATCGAGTCTGTGTTCATATGAAGCCTCTTGATGTGCGGAATACGATTGTGAGGGCGGAATATGTAAGCATTGAAGGTCGGGAGACCACGAAGTCTTACACATCTCATAAAGCCAGTCCTGTGCGCGAATCCCATAGGACCACGTTGCTCGTTGCCAGTTATGAAAAAGACATGCCAGAGGAAGCTGAGCATCGGTATGGTATGCACGTATGTATGTTGCGGACATAGTTTTATACGCCTGGTGCACTGTAAGTAGCCGCCGCCGCAAATGAAGTGGCGGTTCACCATCCTCTGCACAGAAGATTGGTATGGGGCTTGTTCTGACTGCCTCAGTGGCCAACCTAATCGCTTCATGGTTCACAACGTCCAACATATTGAAATAAGAAGGTCTTGCAGATTCATACACCGTACACCCATAATCGAGGCGAGGTCGCACAAATGCTCTGTAAAACAGGAGCAGACAAGTCCTGTCTGCTTCCCATGTACTGTGGATAAACATTTTAAAACACTTAACGCCTGAAAAAAAAGGTTCAAATGGTTCTGAGCAGCCGGCCGCGGTGGCTAAGCGGTTCTGGGCGCTTCAGTTCGGAACCGCGCCACTGCTACGGTCGCAGGTTCGAATCCTGCCTCGGCCATGGATGTGTGTGATGTCTTTAGGTTAGTTAGATTTAAGTAGTTCTAAGTTCTAGGGGACTGATGACCTCAGATGTTAAGTCCCATAGTGCTCAGAGCCAATTGAACAATTTTTTTTTTTTTTTGGTTCTGAGCTCTGTGGGACTTAACATCTGAGGTCATCACTCCCCTAGAACTTAGAACTACTTAAACCTAAGTAACCTAAGGACATCACACACATCCATGCCCGAGGCATGATTCGAACCTGCGACCGTAGCGGTCGCGCGGTTCCAGACTGAAGTGCCTAGAACCGCTCCGCCACACAGGCCTGCTTTAACGCCTTAAGTGACCATTGTTTCAGGTATCTAAGATGGTAACCACGTAAGCTTAGAGTCAAACATGAGCCCCAGAAATCTCTCTGTGTCTTTAAAAGTAAGGACCGTCTCCCTCATTCTCAACTCAGGGAAGGTTAAATTCGAGTGAGAACGGTGGAAAAGAACACACACGGACTTCTCGGTGAAAACATAAAAGCACTCTTCTGCGACCATTCATCCAAATGTCGAAGAGTGAGTTACAACTGACGTCTTGTCGTGGCAAAATTGGAAGAGGAGAGAAACACAGAGAAGTCATCCACAAACAAAGAACACTGGACAGGACGTTGCACTGCTGACATAGTACTATTAATAGCTATGGCAAAGACAGACACACTTAAACCGCTACCTTGAGGGACACCGCTTTCCTGCTCAAAGCGATCAGACAGATGTCGCCAACTCGGTATCTAAACACTGAATAGAAATTGGAAGACAACCACGAAAACCCCATTCGGAAAGCTGCTCCAGGATGAAACGCCTCCAAGTAGTATTGTAGGCCTTGTCGATGTCAAAAAATTCACCTAGAAGGGTGACGGCGTAGGAAAGCTTGTTGTATAGTCGCCTCCAGGAGGGCAATGTTATCAAAGGTGGAACGAAACCTCCTGAACCCACACTGTAAGCCACTATAAAGTTGCCGGAATTCTAAGATCCAGACAAGGCTGCGGTTGACCATCTGCTCCAAGGTCTTTCCCATGCAACTAACGTCGGTAACGCTACGGTAACTACTTGGGCATGTGCGGTCTTTCCCAGGTTTTAAAAGAGGAATTAAAACTGCCTCACACCACGAGTCAGGAAAGCGACCTGTAAGGGATCCTGTCGTGACCAGAGGATGTGTCACGAGCTGCAGACAATGCGGAATCCAGCTCCCACATGGAGAATGGGCAATTGTAAACTTCATTAGAGGTGGAATGGAAGTCCAAACTACACCTCTCAGCAACCGCTCTCGATGGCCGATTAGAAATCAGAATAAAAAAGCTTTATAATTTGAGGTTCACGTACGAGGACCTCCAGAAAATTGGTTATTTTGTAGTAACGAATAACATTCATACAAATATGAACTAATTCTCTACATCTAGAGTAATTACGGAACATTAGGTACAAAAACCAGAGATTGTGAGTCTGATATTTAAACAAAATAATTTTTTACATACCGTTTCGATTTGTAGAACAACCCCTCTCTGCCTACGGCCAGCTGTAACCTAACACATGAATCGTCCTTTGCAAGATGCTGTGCTCTGGTTTTAATACTAAGAACTAGAAGGACCACACTCGCTGACCAGAAGTCGGCCGCGCGGGATTAGCCGAGCGGTCTAGGGTGCTTCAGTTATGGACGGTGCGAATGGTCCCGGCGTAGGTTCTAGTCCTCCCTCGGGCATGGGTGTGTGTGTGTTTGTCCTTAGGATAATTTAGCTTAAGTAGTGTGTAAGCTTAGGGGCTGGTGGCCTTAGCAGTTAAGTCCCGTAAGATTTCACACAGATTTGAACATTTTTTTGAACCAGAAGTCGATAACCGTAAAAATACACCTGCTTATGGAGAAAAAAAATAATGAGGGAGGGTCCACATGGGTGACCGAGGGAACGAGCAGGTCAGAGTGAAATGTCATTAACTGATGTAACTAGGCAGTGTTTAGAAATCCATATTCGAATTTACACATGGAAATTATACTAGAAATGATGAATAATACCAATAACTTGTAACATACCTGCTTCTGTTAAGATTGAGCTCACATTCACTATGTAATAAGATGTACTACTATTAAAATGCTGTCATGTTTATCTATTTTCGCTCCATCGGCCTTTTCCTTTTTGGATGCAACTGTAATCGACACTTATAAGTAATTACCAAGGAATCACTGAGCAGCTGAATGTGGAATTTGGCGTAGTTACTGATCTGTGTCTTTGTGGCTATGAACAAAACATAAGCTATGTATAGTGTGGTTATAATTAAATTTTCGCTAGTTGAGAGGGGCCCCATGAAAAACGAGTGATCCTAGGACAATGAAACTTTGTGGAAACACCTGTAGGGACATGCAGAAGAGAAATAACGAATATACCTTTTAAAGAAACACATTTTGGTTTCAGTATGTTATTTGCGTACCATGTTTACGTCCCAGGTTATAAACGTTGCTGAATATGTGACCAGTGCATACACGACAGACTGGAAATTTGTACAGATACCATTTCACACTTGTTCGCAGCACCTTTCTATCGGTGGGCCGTGGAGTACTGAGCTGACGTGACACAGCTCGAGCACTCATTGAAGATCGCATCTTGCGTCCAGCTGTCTCAGCCATGGCAGCAGTAACGTCTTCAACCGTTTGTGGTGCAATTGACCGTCGGGATTTCCCAGGAACACATGTCAAATCTCCAGTTAATTCGAACTTCCGAGTCATGTTCATCAACCCCAGTGCCTCACTGTCTATCCTTAATGTGTCGATGCTCGAGAAAAACAGCAGCACTATTGGTGTTGTTTTAAAAGAAACAGCTTAACGAATAAACCCCTGCTCACATTGTCCGTGTTGACTATCTACAACTTTAAATTACACTGATGTTTGTGTTTGAACCCTCTGTCGCCGTATTAGCACCGCTGCCTAGCGGAAAGTCGCAACACTAGCAAAAATACTAACAACTCAAATCCTGCAGCTTACAGTCTGAACAACGTTCCTGCAAACTTGGATAACCATGTGGTAAATAGTTTTCCATCTACATTGGCTCAAGTAGCGAACGTTTAATTATAACCATCCACTATTAATAAATACGGGAAAAACTTGGAACATAAAAACGAAATAAAAACCGAAATTATGTAGGAAAGATAAAATAAGTTTCTAAAATACAAGAATCGTTTGTTTTCTGTCTAATTGCGAGCTGCATTTTGGACCACTCCACATACATACCCAATGAGAAATCGTTTTCACTTCTTTGCGCTTTGTAGTTTTGGACGTAAAAAAGACGTCACCCCATCAACCATGGTCTTTGTCGTTTGCGAGATAGCTTGAGTGCCTCAGCGATGCAGATAGCTGTAACGTGGGTCCAACCGTAACGGAGGCGTTCTGTTGAGAGGCCATACAAACGCGTGGTTCCTGAAGTGGGGTAGCAGCCTCTTCATAGGTGCAATGGCAACAGTCTAGCCTTGTAACATCAACCAAAATGGCCTTGCTGCGAATGGATGAAAGCAAGGAGAAACTATAGTTATGATTCTTCCCGATGGCATGCAGCTCTACTATATAGCTAGATGATGATGATGGCGTCCTCTTGGGTAAAATATTTTGGAGGTAAAGTAGTCCCCTAATTGGATATCTGGCTAGGGACTACTCAGAAGGATGTCGTCGTCGGGATAAATAAGGCTGGCGTTCAACAGGTCGGAAAGTGGCATGTTACATACGATAAACTGGCAGGTAGATTATATATTTTAAAAAGGGAAACGGATAGGTTGAAGTTTTATATAGAAGGAATTAGTGTAATTCGAAGACAGGTGGAGCGGGACATCTGGTCAGGTGAATACAGGTTTATAAATACAAAATGAAATCGCGGTAATGCAGGAGCAGGTTTAACAACGAATAAGAAAAATAGGAATGTGTGTAAACTATTATGAACAGCAAGGTGAACGTATTACGCAGCCAAGATAGAAACTAAGCCTGTAACCATCGCTGTAGTACAAGTTGCTGGAATTAAGGCTGTAGTGAATTTGATTTGCCACGGACAAGCTCTGAGTATCCCTGATCAAGGTTCAAGTCCCCTATTATCTGTGCAGGTGTACGTAAAGGAACGGTTATAAAGGAAATGGAAGGAAAGGATTGCCCTAAATGCTGTAAGTAGTGACAGGGTCTATCAGCTACTGTAATGAAACAAAGGTTACAAATCACGCACATTTTTTGGTTGTAAATTCAAATGACTCCCCGGAACAAATACTCGTCACGGGAGAATGAGTGCATGTACACTCGTATGAACACGTGATAATCATAGATCTTGGGGAAGGAAAGGACTGGAGAAGTTCTCATAGAATAGACTGAATGGACATGACATCGTGTTAACTGGCTACTGATCACAAAATTAAATTAACGGCGAGGACTAGTGAGTAGGAGGAAAGAATTAAATCATGGCTGAGAGGTCACCGCACAGTGATTGATTAATTAATATGAAACAACATGTGTATCATCCTGTACGAATTTCATACGCCGTTTCGCTACAAAACTTAGGGGAGATGAGGGGTGGCGAGGTCGCAGGTGGGGGCGGACGATGGCTCGGCGCGGCCCATTTCCTCGCAGATCAACTGCTCCTCTCCAAGTCCAGACATCGTCTCTGCAAGAGCTCCAGGCATCGATTATCTCTCTCCAGCTCCTAAAACCCAACAACCTGACTCTTTCAAGTTTCTCGTCTCTTAGTGAAGATGAAACTTGTGCTCTCCTGCTCCATCAGGGTGTGAGCCTGCCGAAACTGCCGTTTGTATCCCTATATTAACTTCATCCATTGAATTACAATCCCATATCACGGACCTCAATTTGCTGTAGGAATTTGGAGCATATTCTGTACTCGAACGTTGTGAACCACCTTGAAGGAAATCACTTATTGATACATAACCAACACGGATTCAGAAAATATCATTCTTGTGCAACACAGCTAGCTCTTTATTCCCATGAAGTAATGAGTGCTGTCGACAAGGCATCTCAGATCAATTCCATATTCCTAGATTTCCGTTCCTCACAAGAGACTATTAATCAAACTGGGTGCATATGGAGTAGCGTCTCAGTTGTGTGACTGGATTCGTGATTTCCTCTCAGAGAGGTCACAGTTATTAGTGATAGACGGTAAATCATCGAGTAGAACAGAAGTGATATCTGGCGTTACGCAAGGTAGTGTCATAGGCCCTCTGCTGTTCCTGATTTACATAAATGATCTAGGTGATAATCTGAGCAGCCCCCTTAGATTATTTAGAGATGACGCTGCAATTTACCGTGTAGTAAAATCATCAGACGATCAATTCCAATTGCAAAATGATCTAGAGAGAATTTCTGTGTGGTGCGAAATGTGGCAATTGGCACTAAACAAAGAAAAGTGCGGTGTGATCCACTTGGGTACTAAGAAAAAACCGATAAATTTAGGGTATACGATAAATCGCATAAATCTAAGGGCTGTCGATTCGACTAAATACCTAGGAGTTACAATTACAAGCAACTTAAATTGGAAAGACCATATAGATAATATTGTGGGGGAGGCGAAACAAACCCACTAAAGAGACAGCCTTGTCCATCCTCTTCTGGAATATTGCTGCGCGGTGTCGGGTCGTTATCATGTAGGACTGACGGAGGACATCGAAAAAGTGCAAAGAAAGGCAACTCGTTTCGTGTTAACGCGGAATAGGGGTGAGAGTGTCACTGATATGATACGCGAGTTGGGGCGGCAATCACTGAAACAAAGGGGGTTTTCTTTGTGGCGAGATCTATTTACGAAATTTCAATCACCCATTTCCTCTTTCGAAAGAGAAAATATTTTGTTGACACCCACCAACGTAGGGAGAAATAATCATCATAATAAAATAAACAGGCTATGTTAGCGACCTGAACAGCGTCATATGGTGGAGATCATTGTGAAGGACAAGGAGATGCCGCGTAAACGTGTGAGGCAGCTTTATCACAATCTGACAGAATTTTAAAAGGATCTCATTGTGGGTCTCCACTTGACCGCCTGGTCCACTCGTGCAGTATTTAGATTTACGGGCCATTCAGTCGCGATAGTGGACAGATTTTGGCCTCCATGGGAACGTGTGGGCAGGCATACTCGTCGTCAAGTTCCGCCAGACCACGTCTGACCGCCACAAGGGAAAACTGCCATATTGTGCCCTAAGCACGTCGCAACCCATTCAAATCTGGATCTGCCATCCTGGAACAAGTATTGGACTCCCTGCAACATGTTGTGTCATCCCGCACCATTAGCAGAAGACTAGCAGCAGCTAGACGAAGGAATTGTTGCAGCATGCCCACGCCGCCGATAACACCACAACGCAGGCAGCTGTGTTTGGGCTGGTGTCGTGATCAGGAAGCATGACTGGCATCGCATAGTGTTCAGCAGCGAGTCACGACTCTGAGTTACCCTGGATGGCCATCATCGGCGAGTATGACGGCGGCCTCGGAAGAGGTTCCACAGTTCCAAATGTTTTCGACAGCAGTGTCACTCCTTGCATCATGGTGTGGGAAACCATCGTGTATGACTTCGGGTCATAGCTGGTCGTGACTGAGGGAATTCTGGCGGCACGACGATGCATCACAGTATCCTGTGTTTTCATGTGTTGTCTATCATGCGACAGTATCTTGATGTTATTTTTCACGGCACGTGCCTCTATGCACTATCTACATAATGTTGAAGTACTTCTATAGTCAGAAAGATCCCCATATCTGTCCCCGATAGAGCGTGTTTGGTACCTGCTCAGAGTCAAGTCCTTCTCACAGCCAATATTTAGGATGTCAATGACCCATTACAAAAGTTACGATAAAACTAAAACTTGAAACTTCCTAGCAGATTAAAACTGTGTGCCGGACCGAGGCTCGAACTCAGGACCTTTGCCTTTCGCGGGAAAGTGCTCTACCAACTGAGCTACCCAAGCACGACTCACGCCCCGTCCTCACAGCTTTAATTCCGCCAGTACCTCGTCTCCTACCTTCCAAACTAAAGCTGTGAGATCGGGGCGTGAGTCGTGCATGGGTAACTCAGTTGGTAGAGCACTTGTCCGCGAATTCAAAGGTCCCGAATTCGAGTCTCGGTCCGGCACACAGTTTTAATCTGCCAGGAAGTTTCATATCAGTGCCCACTCCGCTGTAGAGTGAAAATTTCATTCTAGAAACTAAAACTTAATTGGGGAGGCATCGAAGGTGACCTTGGGATCACTTTAGATAAGTCTTTAACATATCGCAAACACTGTCTCAACATTAGGTTAAAATGTCAGCTCGAAAAAAACCATCATCCGGAATATTACTGACTGTAACTGGGGAGCCCTACCACAGTTCATCAGAAGCTCCGCCTTGGCACCCCTGATTCTCTGCAGGGGAGTACGCGTGCCGCATATGATGCAGTTCTCCCCGCATAAAGAAAGTGTTCGTCGCACTGAATGAAACTGCATGACTGACTACTGCATTGGAGGTATGAACTAAAAAACGCCTTCAGTCACAAATTTTCGTGTTTAATTTAAGTACACGATGCATTTCGGACCCTGTGGATCAATCATCAGGTGTAATTCGTCTTAATACATGCTTTATTTTTTCTCTTGAACCAGGTGAAAAGCATTTTCCTGTCACGAAAAAGTCTGATGTTAGGTTATGAATGTCGTAAGACAAACGCCGAAAATACGCTGGTGCTAAAACGTTAAAAACGTTTTTCTTGGATTATTCGGTAAGTTTACACTGATCATCCTTCCCACTATTTCGCACATATTTCTCGCGTTTGACTTACGAAATTCATAACCTAACATCAAACTTTTTTGTGGGAAGAATATGCATTTCACCTCATTCAAGAGAAAAAGTAAAGCATGTATTACGACGAATTACACCTGATGATGGACCCACAGGGTCCGAAATACACCTTGTACTTAATAAAACACGAAAATTTGTGACGGAAGGCGTTTTTTAATTCATACCTCCAGTGCATTAAATACAGTCACGCTTGATGCTGCGAAATATGGATAACAATAAACTGATTACCGCCTGTTTGAAACCTACATCTACAGACAAGGTTAATCGCTTGACAGCTATTGCCTGCATTGAAATATGTCGTAAAGTAGCTGCAGGTGTTGAAAGGAGAAATATTGAGCTAAATCGTTTAGACTCTTTCCATGCCCATCAACCATCAAGATCTAGGTTGAAAACCGGAGGTAGTTTGCTTAGTTCAGCGTCACCACTAACTATGCCTCAGTACGAAGCCAGAGGCCAACTGCGAACAGCTAGATGTAGTCAGCTTCAAATGCGGATGAAACCCGCTGAGTGTGTACCCACAGAAGCACCATTGGTTCATCCACCTGGAGGTCACTGGACAAGCTAAGATCAGGGACTGTCCGAAGAGCCGACCCAATATGAATGAGGAGGAGAACCGACAAGGGGTAACCTGTGCCACTGTCCATGCTGTCCTGAGTCATGCAGTGATGAGGAACTGATGAACGCTGAGAGCAATGCAGTTGCTGTTGCTCAGTTCCGGGCGAAGATCATTTAGTTCATACTGTTAATCGCGCAAATGGTGAACTATTGAAAATTCGTGTAATGTAGTTTCGTATGGCCTCTGTCTCAAATAAATAAAAACAACACTAGTGGGTCATTTCGACTCAGGAGACGACAAAATGGCTTTATGGCACTCTTCCTGACGGAAAAAATTCATGCATACAGGCCAAAGCGGGTGCATAGTCGTACTGGTAAGAGGGCTCATATCGCCAAGACATTTGTAGATTTGACTCGATTTTGTAAACACCGAAAAAAAAATCGTATGCCTTCCAAACCCATGAAGCTTCCTCTCTCCTTCTTCGGTGCTTCAGTTCTTTTTCGCAGGGAGTGTGTAATTTTCTGGAACTGAATGATCTCAGTAGAGATATCATACCAAATTCACCTTCATTAGTAAAAGCTCCTCTCTCCCTTTGTATTTTCCAAAGCATTATAGTCTTTGGCTGTACGCATCCATGTTGCATCTGCGTATTTTCTAATGTCATCTGCCTTCCCTTGCATTATTGTGTCGGTCTTCCCTTACAGCCTGGAATCTAACAAAGAAGTTCCTTCGTGCCTCTGCCATCTATTTGTCTGGCTACATTTCCTCTCCATCTGCATTTCATTTTCATTACGGTCGTAATTACGCTTACCGCACCAACCTGCTAGGCGACCTCCCAGCCCTGCCCCCCCCCCCCCCCCCCCGCCCGCTCCACTCTTTCCAGTACGAGGCCCACAAAATTACAGATTAACATCCCTCACGTCGGTTTGCTGCACAATTATCGAGTGTATTCTAAGTTCGAATGGAAAAATTTTCTTTCAGATAGAACGGTTTTTCTTCACAAATCAGCGCGGATGTAGAAAACATCACTTATGCGGAAGTCAGTTTGTCTTTCTCTCGCACGATATCCTGCGAACTATGGATGTAGAGCAACGGGAAGATAACATACTCCTATACTACCGAAATGCTTTATACACGGTGCCATGCTGCAAACTACTGAGCATACGGAACAGATCTTCAGATATGTGAGTGGCTGGAGGAGTTTTAAAAATAAAACCCAGTTCTATATATGAAGGTAGTATCTGTTCCCGAAAGAACAGATACCATTGACGACCGTGCAGCTTCTCTAGAATTAAATGATAATTAAATCGACACCATAGCTGAGACGCTGCACGGTCATCAATGGTATCTGTTCTTTCGTGAACAGATACTACCGTCATATATAGTTAAAATATGGCTACTCGTCCATTAACGTTCTTGTGCGAAGGCACAATGTCTGCCCCAACTCGTACGGGACTTGGTAGATTAAACCCAGTTCGTTGGCCTGGACGGCGAGTGTTCTTCAGAGACAGGGGTGTCGTCAGGACTGGCCCACGGAAATGTGACAGGGCCACTCTGGTTCCTTATGTACATGAATTATGTGACGTGTGGACTACGACTGTTCGCTGATGACACTGTGTTATACGGGAAAGCATCAGCATTGAGGAAGGATACAGGGTAGCTTAGAGAGAATTCCTGTTTGGTGTGATGCAGGGCACGTTCCTCTAAGAGTACAAAAAGGTAAATTAATGTAGGTGAGTATGAAAAACATTCCTGTAAAATTACAATACAATATTAGTAGTGTCTCGCTTGACACAGTCAAGTCGATCAACTATCTAGGTGTAACGTTGCAAAGCGATATAAAATGGAACAAGCTGGTAGGGACGGTAAGAAGGAAAGCGAGTGGTTGTCTTCGATATACTGGGAGAGTTTTAAGAAGATGTAACTAACCTACAAAGGAGACCACGTTTAGAAACGGGGGGGGGGGGGGGGGGGAACCATATTTGAGTGCTGCTCGAGAGTTTGGGCTCCCCAGCATGGAAGACAGCGAAGCAACTCAGGGGCTAGCTGCCAGAAATGTTACTGGTAGGTTCGAACAACACACAGACGTGCTTAGTGAGCCCAAATTCGAACCCTGAAGGGAAGGCAACAGTCTTTCAACGAAACTGTGTTTGGGAATGGTAGATGCTGAAGAAATTAATCAAAATTAGTGCTACTGCCAGGACTTGAACGAAGGTCTTCTGCTTACAAGCCAGAGGTATCAGACATTACACCACAGTTGCAGTATAGGTAACACAGCTGCACGGACTCCCCTAGTGCAACCTTCCCCCCCTCCCCCTCCCCCCTCCCCCC